>NC_056733.1:404185667-404367889 GCF_019279795.1 Protopterus annectens
TGCTAATTTTATATTGCAGACCTATGCAAGAAAAATCGCATTTTGTTTGCCAAACTTTATTTGACCGTGTTACTAACAGTTATATTTCTGAAAATCTGCAAGACAGATTTAAAATATCATTGGGGAAATTCTGCACCTGGCCAAGAGCTTTCCATGCATAAAAGGAGAGGTAGCATTTGTGATATTGCAGAATCCACGTAAATTATGCATATATTTTCGCAATTATTTCAAAACATTATTGAAGTACAAAACCATACATGTTAGATGGCAAGTATCAATAGCAACACTGTGTGATTAATGTTTTGCATAAAGTAGCTGCATAGGTTCACCTGTGGGTTGCACAGCTTTAATGAAATTAATGTAGTTATGGAAATATAGCTAATAGTCATAACTAATTTAGAAAAAAAGCATTTATAACTCTGAATCTCTACACATCATCCTCCATTTTTTTTTACTAATACCCACTGCTTGTGTACAACATACCCAGCAGAACAGTATCTCACCCCAGTTTTGCATTATTAATGCAAAAATGGAAACTATTTCCCATTTTGATAACTTTATGCAAATGCTCCTTAATAAAATACAGTTGTCTAAAATCTTACCATAATGGTTGCATCACTGTTACAGCATTCATGACATTATGGATCCCCTGCCTAGGGTGGCCTGACATCCAGCCAGTATACCAAAGGCTTAAGATTGCTTTAAGGTACACCATATGTCACATGCATGCTCGTCTTGTAGTGTAGGGCATAAAAGTGACATCTAGACATACCATCCTCAGAAATGAGAACCCAGGTAGACGCCAGTCCAAGGAAAAACAAGAGGTAACCAATATGTCCAGAAGACAAATGGACCAGGGGGAGCAGAGAGTGAATAGTGCAACAGTGAAGAGAAGAACATCTACTGTTATAGTAAGACTTTACACAACTGTATTATGTCCTTAAAGTTCACTGTTGCAGTATTCATAACATTAGGGAGCGTGCCAAACTTGGGAGGAGGAAGGACCAGCAGAGCCCTATAGGAAACCATGAGGGATGGCTCTAGTATAACCAGCTGTAGCTCTGGAGAGTCCGTCCAACTTGTAGTGCTTGGACAAAGTATGCACAGAAGTCCAGGTAGCTCTTCAAGAACAGGGTTAGTATCCAAATCCTTGAAAAAAAGCACCAGAAGAAGACACAGCCCTGGTAGAATGAGCCTTAACAGAATAAAGAAGGCTCTCGCCATGAAAAGAATAACAAAAAGAAACAGCTTTTGAAATCCAAGAAGAAAAGGTCTGCTTGGATGCAGCTAGTCCCAAGGACCTGGGATGAAAGGAAACAAAGAGCTGATCAGATTTCCTAATAGTCTTAGTTCTTATCCAAATAAAATCTGAGCTGCTTATGCACATCCATCGTGTGCAGCACCTTCTCAATGGCAGATTTTGGAGTGGGGAGAAAAGTGGGCAAATGAACAGACTGATTAAGGGACAACTCATTCACCACCGTGGGCATAAAAGAAGGATTAGTACACAACGATTCCCTATCCTTATGAAATACCAAAAAAGGAGGACAAACCATAATGGCTTGAAGCTCAGACACCCATCTGGCAGAAGTAAGGGCTAACAAATGAACAATCTTCCAAGAGCAATGTTGCAAGGAAGCTGAAGCTGCAGGCTCCAAAAGAACCCGAGTCAATTTCTCCAAAACCAAAATTAAGATCCCAGTGAGGAGGAACAGGCTTCCTGGGAGGCCTAATATGAAGGATGCTTTTAAGGAATTGTTTAGCTTCAAATCTAGAAGCTAAAGGAGGAGATAAAGGCAGACAAACAGAGATAGCTGATAAGTGGGCCTTAACAGAAGAATAAGCCAAACCAGCACTGAGCAATTCACACAGATAAGAGAGAACCAAAGGAACATCCACAGAAAGTGGATTGAGGTTATGAGAAAGACACCAAACAGAAAACCTCTTTCCTAGTATTGGGTTTCCTGGCCTCCTGTAGGACCCTAAGCACATCCTCAGAAAAAAAAGGTGTCAATGTGGAATCCAAATCCTATCACCCAGAGTGTCAGCTGAAGAGTGGACAGGTGGGGATGGATGAGAGATCCTTTATCTTGTGTGGGAAGGTCCACCCTGTGAGGTAACTTGTGATGATTGCCCTTGGCTAAATACAGAAGAGGGAACCTATGCTGTCTCATCCAAAAGGGAGTCACCAACAAGATTTTGGCAGTGTCCTGTTGAATTTTGAACAGGACTTTCAGAATGAGGGAAGGGGAGGAAAAGCATAAACATCCCCTTCCAAGGAAAAGAGAGGGCATCCACCTTCCATACCAGAGAACCTGGGATTCTGGCATAAAATAGAGGAAGCTGTCTGTTCAGAGGGGAGGCAAACAGATCTATTTAAGGAGTACTCCACTGGTGAACAATGTCCAGAAATGCATCCCTGTGAAGCATCCATTCATGGGATTGAGTTAAGGACCTGCTCAGGGTGTCTGCCACAATGTTTAGACCTGAGGGAATGTAAACTGCCTGAACAGTCACTTGATACTGGCTGGGCAGCAATATTCCATACTAGGAGTGCCAACTGGCAAAGAAGAAAAGATCTTGTTTCCCCCTATTTGTTTACATACCACATCATTGTGGTATTGTCTGTAAACACCTTGAAAGGTCCTGGGGAGAAAACAGGATCAATTGCCTGAAGGGCCAGCAGAAGAGCTCTCACCTCTTTCACATTGATGTTCTCCTTCTGTTGAAGAGGTGACCACACCCCTTGCACCTTTAGGGAACCAAAAGCTGCTTCCCAGCCCACATCTGAAGCATCTCTGAACAGCTCCTAAGAGGGAAGAGAGGGATGAAAAGGGAGCCTTGGATTTAGGGATAACTTCTGGATCCACCAGTGAAGTTTCTTATTAAGACAAGGTAGAAGAGGAACTACAAGTTCTAGAGGATGAGCATGTCAAAGCCAAACTGACTTCAGGAACCACTGAAGTTTCCTCATGTGGAAGTTGGACAGACGTAGCATAGGATGGTGGATGCTATGAATCCCAGAGCTCTCCGAAACTCCCTCACTGTAATGGAGGCCAGAGGAAGAAGAGTTTAAAGAAAGAGATGAGGATCAAGGCCTTGGGAGAAGGCAGGGATGCCATCACAGGCACCATCTGAATCCTCCAACCCAGAAAAATATGGTCCTAGAAGGAATCAGAAAAGACATTTTGAAGTTAGTTCTGAACCCCAGTATCTGTAGAAGGGAAATGGCAAAACAGAGACTTTGCAATAGGTCTCTGGAGAGGATGCCTGAAACAGGCAGTCATCCAAGTGAGAAAATACTTGGATCCCTTGAATCCTGCAAAAAGCAATCACAGAAGTGAGGCATTTAGTGAATATCCTTGGAGCACAAGAAAGGCCAAAGGGCTAAGCAGAGAACTGAAAATGCCAGGAAGCAACAGAGAAACAAACATTTCCTGAAAAGGGGATGGATTGGAATATGGAGATAAGCACTGAGATCCAGAGACACCATATAAGCCCGAGAAAGCAAAAAAGGGAACAAAGTCTGAAGGGACAACATTTGATAGGGAAGCACCTTCAGAAAAGTGTTTAGATGAGAGAGGTCTAGAATTGGTCTCCAAGTACTCTCATTTCTGGGTAAAAGAAACATCCTGGAGTAAAATCACCTCCCTCCTTGGGACACAGGTACCTCTTGAATAGTACCCTGATTCAAATGGTCCTGAAGCACCTCTGGGAAAAAGGGGGGTTGTTCCAGAGAGAGCTGAGGAATGCCCATAAAAGGGGGGGAAGGGATTTCCACACCATGAAATACCCCTGGCAAACAATGGAGAGGACCCAGGAATCCTGAGTAATCTGTAGCCAAACAGGAAGGGGGAGAGAGAGGTGAAGATAATGAGGAAAGTGACTGGGAAGAATAGGATAGTCAGACACCAACTGTTTAATCTGGAAAGGGAGACTTCTGAGGCACTTAAGTCTGAGTAGCCTTAGCAGGAGAAGCATGCTTGTTATCACTTAGTAGGAGGGAAAGCTTGCCTGCAGACAAAGGCTGGCTTATCGGGGTAGTTTCTCTGAAATGAAGGCAGAGGAGAATCAAACGCGTTTAAATGATTGTAAGGCCTTACCCTTATACTGAACGGACCTAAACATATCAGCAGCAGCTATCTCACACAAGCGTTCATTTTCAAGAGGGGCATCCATCAGCTTACCCTTAATATCACCCAGCAAAGGTTGAAGCCGAAGCAAAGAATACCTCCTCCTCGCAGACCCAAAAGCAACAGCCCCAGAAGAAGCATCTTCTGCATCATAACTACACTTGATGTAATGATGAACCACTTGGGAGGGAGCCCCTAACAGGAAAAGATCAGAAGTTTTACCCTCAGAGTCTGCAAGATCAGATATAACCTGTCAAGCCTGGGAAAGGGCAGCCAACAAATACCTGGATATGGGTCTGATAATTAACCCTAAAAGTTAAGGTAGCCGAGGTGTAAACCTTATCTAGCCTTGCATGGTTCTGCTATATTTATCAGAGAGTAGTAATTTGGGTGAAGGAAGCAACTGAGAGGGCTTGTCAGAGGCTACAGGCACTACTGAGGGGTCAGCAACAGGTCACTTGTACAAAAACTTACAGTCCTCAGGTACTCTATAAAACCTATCAGATTTGTTGGGAGCAGGAGGCTAAGAATCTGAAGCCTTAGAGTCATTGGAAAAAGCATCCAACAATGCAGACAAAACAGAAGGAACAGCAGAAGGTTTAGGAGAATCCATCTGCAGCAACTAAGAGACCTGAGCACAATCTCATTAAAATAACTCCATCATTCTGGAGATTGTGTCCCCAAAAGAATTTTTTCAAAAGGAGTATTAGGACTGGTTGATTCCTCTTCCTCTGATCTATAATCCAAAGGAGAAGGAATCTGAAAAGAATAAGGGATTCCTCATCTGAATCCAGCTCCTCCTCATAGGAATCCTGTTCCCTGGGTCTTTTTAGCGGAGTACAGGACCGATGGGGCACAGGAACAGAAACTCCCTGCAAAGGTTTCAATGCTATTAAAGCACTAAATGAACCCTGAATGAAGGCCTGTCATTCACTCTGTGGATCCTTAGGAGCAGGAGAAATATGTTTAGTCTTACTTTTTTTCTAATGGGATGTCTGCCTTATAAAATTTGGAAGGCTCTGACCTATAATGGCATTCAGCAATGGTAGTAGAGACTTCTTCTCTGACTAAAATCTGAGTAACACCCCTAGGCCCTTTGGAAATAATCAGCCGAGGTTCCCCCTGAATGTCCAAACAGACATCTGCAGAGCCTCCTCAGATGTGCTTAAAGTCGAATCCCTACCAGCTTCCAAACTGTTCACAACAGAGGAATCTAACAATAAAGACGGACAAACCTCCGGGTATTCAGTTACCTTGGGAGAGATGTCTGGCAGAGGCTGGACAATGGAAGATTCCAGCCTAGTCTTCTTGGTCTGCTTCTTCACTGATGGCTGTCCCTCAGAGTGGGTAGTTCCCTCCATCATATCTTTTGCAAGAAGCTTAAGATACTGACTCTCAAAATAAAGTGCCAAAGAAGAGAATCTACTACACAGGGTTTTAGGTACAAAGCCTGATAGATGGAACAGGATGAATGGTCGTGTGAGCCTCCAAGGCAAGACAAACACTGTTCGTGGTGATCTTTATGGGGAAATCTGTCTCCCACACTGGCATTTCCCCTTCTTGGATGACATGAAACCCCACAAGCAAGAAAAAGAAAAGTAAAAAGGAACCCCAACAGGGCACTTACCTGCAATGGCTCATTAAAACCAGCAATGGAACTTAGGCATTCAGACTGACAATCAGATGGCATTCGGACTGGCGGCAAAGAAGTTCTGAGGATAGTATGTCCAGACATCACCTTTATGCCCAATGCATACAAGTAGCATATATGTGACATAAGGCATACCTTAAAGCAAACTTCGGCTTTGGTATACTGGCTGGACATGAGGCCAACAGTGAAATGGAAGGACATCTGCAAGCTCTGTACATCCCAGGCTGACCATTTCACTAGGAATGCTTAAAAAAAATCTGTCATATTGGAGACGACACCTTGCTGTCTTTGTTTTTGGCATGCATATGTACCAAGACTTAATAATTTAGACTTTGAAAACAGTAATGAATATACTGGTTTTAGTAGTACAGAGAAGCCTGGACAAGACAAGTATGCTCTTACAGGATGCACAGGAACTCCTGTCAACTATGCTCTTGTTAGAAACCATGATTTAATGTACTGGAACCTACAGCAATGCTGGTTAAGGTCATTGTCTGATCCACAGGACAATATGTCTCCAAACAGGATTGCAGACATCAAAACGATAAAAAATGGATATTCAGAAGACTGCAAGACACCCAACAGTCTATGTCAACAACAACCCTCACTTCTAGCACTCTTAATAAATTAGCCACAAAAATATATCATCATCTTTTTTCTGCTATTCCCGTTAGGGGTCACCACAGCAGATCACCTGTTTCCATTTCTTCCTGTCCTCTGCATCGTGCTCTGTCACACCAACCACCTGCATGTCCTCTTTCACAACATCCATAAACCTTAGACCTTCCTCTTTTCCTGTTACCTGGTAGCTTCAACCTTAGCATCTTTTTCCCCAATATACTCAGCATCCCTCCTCAGCACATGACCAAACCAACGTAATCGTGCCTCTCTGGCTTTGTCTCCAAACCTTCCAACCTGGACTGACCCTCTAATATACTTATTCCTAATCCTGTCTACCCTCGTCACACCCAGTGCAAATCTTAACATCTTTAATTCTGCCACATCCAGCTCAAACTCCTGCCTTTTTGTCAATGCCACTGTCTCCAACCCATATAACATAGCTGGTCTCACTACCCTCTTGTAGACCTTCCCTTTCACTCTTACAGGTACTCGTCTGTCACAAATCACTCCTGACACTCTTCTCCACCCACTCCATCCTGCCTGTATTCTCTTCCACACTCACCGTTACTCTGAACTATTGACCCAAAATATTTAAACTCATCCACCTTTGCCACCTCTACTCCTTGCATCCTCACCATTCCTCTATCCTCCCTCTCATTCACACACATATATTCTGTCTTAGTCCTGCTGACCTTCATTCCTCTTCTCGCTAGAGCATGTCTCCATCTCTCCAGGGTCTCCTCCACCCGTTCCCTACTCTCACTACAGATCACAATGTCATTTGCAAACATCATAGTCTGCGGGGACTCCTGTCTGATCTCGTCTGTCAACCTGTCCATCACCATTGCCAATAAGAAAGGGCTCAGAGCTGCACTAACTAAATCTAAAAATATTCCAAGGAGTGTATAAACTAATACAATGAATGATATGCATTGAATAAGTGATCCAGACTTATTTTAATAAATTAAGTGCTTTTGTTTCTATAATCCAGAACTTCTTCAGAATTTGAATCTGGTTCTGAAGAAGTTCCAAATTATAGGAATGAAAACACTATTAAAATAAGTGTTGTTCATGTATTAAACACGTTATTTATTGCACTAACTAAAGCACTGTAAGTCTAAAGAAACTAGAAGGAAATTGCTTTCCCATCTTTCTAATTCTACAGCTATATATGGATACATCAGTCTCACAGACATCCCTATCTATACTCACGTAAAACAGAATTCTTATGAAAGCATTTACCACTTTGCTAACAGTGACTTCATGATTTATCCATGCTTTAATTGCAGTGTTTTTGGATGTTTAGAACAGAGCAGTAAGATAAATTTTACAAAAGAAATTACTACACAGAACAGTCAGCACAATAAATGTTCATCAATGTCTTCCCTAATGAAATGCTACAGAACCTGCCAGAGTTCTGAGATCCTTAAGCAACTGCCTCTTGAATATGCAAAAACTTACTTAATTCTGGAATTTTATACCAAAACAACATTTTTGACAGGGTCAAGTTTGCACATAATTTTGCCCATTCATTTATCCTCTCCTCTCATTTTGAATTCATACAGCAGCTGCCGTCTATCAGTCATATCATGAAACCCCTCCTTGACCATTCCTGCTTTACCTACCCCAACATTTGTATGACTTGCCACTTTAGAACAGGGACTTTAGTGAAAAATCTGTGGTTTAAGTAGCTGACCAAAGTGCGCAAAGAGATGAGGACATCCAAGTATGGTACTATACTGAAAGGAGAGTGAGTTTTTTTTTAATATGCCATATCTACGGTCTCATAAAGATTCCCAATATGCATTACATGCACAAACCTCTGGACAACTGATACTGGTCTTCAGCAATTACTGTCAGCATTTACCTGTTATCCTGCCCTACCTCAGAATAGGTAAGATAGCAAAATTGCTGCTCAGCCCTCTCCTACTGGCATATTCCCTAGGGAATCAGGTTTGTTAATAAATCCCCCATCTCTTTACCACAAAAAACCTATTTCCCAATACTCTACTCTAATTTCTTCAAGAGTATGTGTATATTTAACTAAATACATTAAATGGATCTACTTTATAAAGTCACAACACACGTTATTGCAACTTAATATAAATCAACCATTTTTTATCATACAGCAAAATATATTATAAAAGTTACCAGAAACGAGACACTCTTCTACAAGATCCATGTACTTTCAAAGCATCCATACTAAATCACAAACTTAGATGCTTTAGAAACTTGGGAAAAAGGAATATTTTAACAGTATTCCCTTGTTCCATTTTCATACAGATTAAAAAACACTAGATTGCACAAAGGCTTCCAATAAATATGTCTTTTTTACCCATTTCTGAACAATAATTAAAACCAAAGTGGTGTATTACTTAACCAAGAAAAAACACAGTAAATCATAGTCAACAAGATATGAAATAAGTATAAACCATGTATTCACGCATTCTCTTTACTAAGGTGTCAACACTGTTCCACATTTGATTAGAATATATTTAATACAGTTGTGGTGATTAATTAGATGGCCTAGCCTCTTCATTGTTACCTTTTGTTGCATCTTAACTGTGTCTTATCTTATGAAGTTAAAAAAAGACATTGATACTGCTCACTCTTATTTGGATAAGTGGTTATAGGCCTTATAAATCCTGGGTTTTTCCCTTGATTTCTGTTGCTAATTAACTCTACCCAACAGTGAAATTTCCTCTTAAAAATGCTAAATTCAGTCACCTCAACTATCTACCCCAGAACCACTACTGTTAGTTATCTCACATCGTTTTGATAACTAGAGAACACGATCGGATTGTGCCATTCTTGGCAGACCTATATCCCAAGTCATTACTTTAAACTAATGACCACAATATACATTTTCAACTTGATTGAAGTATACATGTTAAAAAAGACAAGTTCACAAAGTGTTACTAGTCTGCACACATGACAATTTATACTCATTACTGTTACATGTCTGGGGGATTCAGAAATAGTTGTTCAACTCTCTTTATTTCATAAGATCAAAAGTTAAAAAATCATTAATGATCTAGTTTGGTTGGATGCCCCATCTCAGTGATGGATTAAGCACACCTTAGGCCTCAGGCTGTCTGTAAGCCATGGGCCCCTTGCACACATTTTCGGATCATGCAAAATACGTGTTATTTTGGATTTACTTTCAATTCCTTTAAATTATTTTTCTCGTTTAATACAGCAACATTTATTATAGGGTATTTTAAACCTGTTTTGACTAATCAGTTTTTTTCTCCAGTAAGCAGTGAAACAAAATGCATTAACCAACAATGACAAGCATATGCCATTCAACCTGTTGCCATTATAGCTGACCAATATCCTCACTCATCAATTATGGCCACCGATTATGCACAAATCATATATTTGACCATGATAAAATGTCCAGAGTAAAGTATTCCAATTTGCTTTATACAAATACATAAAACAGTCATTAATCTGTCTTCATAGGACTAATAACTTTATCAACTCAGCATGGTCAGCCATTTGTATTCAAAAGTATCCTCAATACCTGGAAATTATAGCTATGTTGCTGACTACATCCATATCAGATCTCTGTGTCAAACTAAAAAAAATTACCTGCAAAGCAACCTACTTAAAGTTTGTATCACACAAACACACAGGCACTATAACAAAGTATTCCAACTTAATTCACATACACATGAACAATAGCTCTCAACCTTCCATCTTCAAAATGAGGAACACTACCTCTCATAATGTGGAGCAAATGGGCAAAGTGTAGAACACTTATTAAAGATTGCTAACAAATTCAGCTAGATAGCTCATAGGATGGTTAAAATGTTATACTTGTAATTATATAACATTTTGAATGAATTAGTATGATTCAGTTCTACTTACCAAGGACATTGGCTAAAAAAATTGCAAGCAGTGAATGTGTGATAGACTTTTTATATGGAACTTTGAGGAACATGAATGTTTTAAGACACCAAATGAGGAACACTCCTCGTAATCAAATACACTTGAGAGGTATCAGTCCTGCAAACCCCACATTAAACATCTTTTAAAAAAACAGATGGATAAGAGCATAAGGAACTTTCAACCACTTTTAGCCCCTCACCCCCAGCAGCAATTATAGCCACTGTCACTCATCTTGTCTTACAAGTGAAGATGAACAGGAGGGGTAGTTTGTTTATATGTTTTATTACATAGAAACTAATCAGAATGGATAGCAGCAGAACAAATTATAAATGAACTGATTAACTGACAGACTACACAGACATACATGCTTACATCTCAACAGCTTACTAATGGCAGTCAGGCTCGCATGTGCTCAGTATTTATACACACATGCAAGCCCCTAAAAGGTATACATACATATTGATCTACATCCTCTCTCTTTAATGGATTGCCCACAATATAATGACATTTGAAAAAAAAAGAGAGAGACATGCAATTGTACAGACAATAAGAAATGCATATAACATTCATGTTTTCATGTCCAAGTTGCCGTGCATCTGGAACATGGTCTAAAAATGTGACCTGATCTAATGATATAGCAATCAGAACTAGATTTAGCAACATGGACAGTCACTGGTGAACAAACAGATTCTGGAGTTTCGGGATTCTTCTCAGGAACAGGGATATTTACTGGAAAGTCCTCAGGAACTGGAACGCTGGATAACTCACTCTGAGATATAGAGTCTTTCTTGCAGGTATGATATTGCAACACAGGCTCGAACACAGGGATTAAATGTTTTTGATTCCACCTAAATTCTGTTCCTTGTGATTCCACAATGTAGGATCTCAGCTCTGGACACACTTTTTACAAATCCAATCCCATCAAAACCTTTGGATGTCTGCATCCACACTATCTCTCCTTGTTGTAATGGACTAAGCAGTTTGCTGGTCTTATCATAGCAGGACTTCTGGGATAAACAGATTGGCTTTTACTGATCTGTTGTTCTTTACACATGGAACCAGTAATTTGCTACTAACTGGTAACCTGGTTCTGGCTTGTCTCAAAAGAAGTCTTTGTGCAGTTGAACCAAGATGTTTATCATGAGGAACATTTCAGAGATTCAAAAGATTCAAGAAAACATCACTATTGTCTCATTTTGACTTCTCTAGTAATGGTTTTGTACTTTGAACTGCACGTTCTGCCAAAGCATTTGACTGTGGATACTCAGTGCTACTTGTAACATGAGTAAAGTCCCACTCTTCAGCAAATCTTTTGAACTGTTGGCTTGTAAACAGTGTACCATTGCCAGAGATAACTTTGTGTAGGCTACAATGGACTGCAAAATTATGCTTTAATTTAGTAATGGCAGTACTGGACACTAGATTATGAAGTAGGTCAGTCTCAAGCCGATTTGAATAAGAGTCTACAAACACCAAGTAATGTTAACCATTCCACTTGAAAATGTCTGTAGCTACTGTCGACCAAGGTAGTTCAGGAATCTGATTTAGCTGAAGTGGTTCTTTTTGTTGATGTGGCTTAGTCCTGTGACATAGTAGGCCAAAATAATAATTCCCTCACCCTTCTTTTGGTAGAATATGCTCCTGGATGGCCATGATACAAAATAGTAGTATACCCTTGTTGCAAGGACTTTGGAATAATCACTTTTGGACCTTTCATGATGATACATTTGTCAAACTAAATCTCATCTCTGTAAGGGAAGTAAGGGTGCAGGTCTACTGTGAAGCAAGATTGCTTTGACAGCCATCCTCAAATGATAAAGTGGTTGAGCTTCTGAAGAACAGGATCTGAGGCTATATAACTTCTAAGCTCATCAAGAAGTGTGGAAGAAAAATGTCTCACTTCCATGACTTCAAAATCAAGTTACTCATTTTCATGCTGTGCAGTGGTATTTCTGTGTGATCTGGATATGTATCAGAAAGATAAAGATGTTTGCCTTTCATGTAGACAAGATTGAAATTATACTTTTGCAATTACAACATCATGCATTGCAATCTGGCAGGAGCTGTATTGTATGCCTCGGCTTTCTCAAAATAGTGATTACATTTTGGTGATCCGTTTCAATTGGGATAGTTCTATCATAAATATAATCACTGAACGTCAAACATGCAAACACAATTGCCAAGACCTCATTCTCTATCTGAGCATTGTGCATTTCAGTTTGGGTAAGAGTTCTGGATACATAGGCTACTAGTCTATCCTCTTGAAAAATGACTGCACCAAGACCAAATGCTGAAGCATCACACGAAAGAGTAAGTGGTTTGTGAACATCATAGTATCTGAGAGTTGGTGGACTGGCAATTCTCTGTTTCAGGACATCAAATGCTCTCTGATGTTGTTCCAACCATGACCAAGATACATCTTTATGTGTCAGCTCTCTAAGCGATGCTGAAATTTGGCTCAAGTCTGGAATCAACTTGCCTAGGTAGTTAACCATGCCAAGAAAACATTGTAGGGCTTGAACATTATCTGGAGCTGACATCTCAAGAACTGCTCTCTGCTTGGAAGGATCTGGTTGTAAGAAAGAACTGGTAAATAAATGACCAACATAAGTAACTTCTCATAGCCTGAATTTGCACTTCTGAGGATTTGTTTTAAGATTCACTTCATGTGCTCTTTCCAGAATTTAAGATTTCTGTCATGCTCATCTTCACCACTACCTCCTAGTAGAATATCATCTACTGTAATAGCACACAGATACCCAGAAAAAATTAGCTCCACTGCATGCTGGAAGACTTCACTGGCAGAATTTATCCCAAATGGCATTCTCAAAAATCTGTACCTGTCAAAAGAAGTACTGAAAGTAGTTAGCAATGAAGATTTACAGTCAAGCAAAATTTGCCAAAATTAATTTTTGCATCCAAGACAAAAACAATGGCATTTGCCATAACAGCAGCAAGTTCAACTGTATGCATTGGATGAGGAGATATTTTTGGTGCTTTGTTCAAATTGCATGGAGCAATACATATTCTGATATCATCTGAGTTTTTCTAATGCGCTACAACCATGGAAGATACCCATTCAGTTGGTTCATCAACTGGAAAAATCACACCTTGCTGCACCATTTTATATAGCTTTGACTCTGTTCTGCATAGCTGCTGGAACTTTCCGGGCTGGTCTGACAACTGGACTGACCTCTGGGTCTAACTTCATGGAGTACACAACTGAGAGTTTGCCTAGTTTGTATTTGAAAAGATCAGCATAGGTAGAGAAAATAGACTGGGTGAAATAAGAACAGTGGTCTTTTAAGCTAATATGGTGGATTTCCTCATTAAGTGAAAGCAATCCCATTTTCGAACTGTCTCTAAGGCCTAATAATGACTGTAAGTGCCTAGTGACCACATAAAATTGCAAGCGATAGTTCTTCTCAGCAGAGTAACATGAACGCACTACTGCATCTTCGGTTTGAATTTTTTCACCACCATAAGCAATAAGCTTTACACACTTTTCCAAATCAAGTTTCTCATCAGCATATACTCTAGCAAATGTTTCTGCTGACATAACATTGTACTTTGAACCTGTATCAACTTTGAGTTCTGTGGGTCTTCCATTTATCTAAACAGTACAAAATACTTCATTCTTTGCCCATAAATCTACTGCATTGACTGTTTCAATAAGCACAGACATGCCATCAACATAAAAAGTAGGGTCACAGCTTTCTAACTGATCAACTTGTCTCTTGGAATGTTCTCTTTTAATAAAAAATTAACCCCTTTTGATTTACATAATCTTTGAAAATGAATCCACTTTTTGCATCTGTGGCATTGCTGACCAAAAGCTAAGCACTTTTTTCTTTTGCACTCATGATTTCCACCACAATTATGACAGTTGACTATGAGGCTAGGTGAACATGTGCCCTCACTCTTATGCTTGTTTGCTAACTCACCCTTGTGCTTCACGGAGACTGTGTGCACTCTAGAATTTGTTAGAAAGCTACAAGGTTTACCAGTGAGTGTTGCAGGGTCACAGTTGCTACCATGTGCTTGGGCCTGTTTCTTTTAACCATGTGCTGCATATTATCAACATTAGCTTTTGAAGTTACTGGAAGCATGCATTTCTCATTTGTAAGCATATTTATGTGCTTTTCTGTAATCTCATATATCTGACAACTCTCAATAGCCTTATTCAAAATTAAACCACTGTCACAAAGCAAAATCTTTCTCATAGCATCATCTTTAATACCACACACAAGTCTGTCTTCTATCAACTCATTCCTTAAATCACCATATCTGCACGTTTTAGCTTTGTTTCTCAAATCAGTTATATATGCTGCAAAAGGTTCACCAGGCTTTTGATCTCTTGTGTAAAATAAGTGCCTTTTCATTGTAATATTCATCTAGGAGTTACTCATTTCTCTGAATTTATGTTTTAAGCACTTGGGGTCTTCCCTTGACTCAGCCAGTACAACTATATGACGGTTTTCCCCCTCTCCTGCAAATACAGCAGGTGCATACACAAATGAGCGCTCTCTTCGAGTGGCTTCTGAACCAGCTAAATTAAGCAGAATAAATACCTTTGTACAGTCATCTTTATCAGAAAATGCAGCTTGTATGAAAATATCACACTCTTGCTCAAACACTCTCCAATTCTATGCAATATTATTATCAAATACAAGAGGATCTGGTTTTTGAACTCCATCTGCCATGCCAACAAAGTATGCCCAAACACACTGAAAATATGGCCCTTAAAATTATATACAAACAAGCACACAGCCAGTACATGTTGGCTTCTAAACTGTGTAGCATTGCCAGAGATAACTTTGTGCAGGCTACAATGGACTGCAAAATGATGCTTTTACTTAGTACTTTGCAAAATATGCTTTGAAATGGCTGTATTTTGTGAAATAACTGTACTGCAATACTACACAAGCTTGTGAACACTTCATACACCAGATATCTTGAACAGCTTTAATTAATGTGAAAAAGTATGTGTTATGAGCTACTTAAAAAAATGTGTTAGTTTTCCTTATTTTATACATTTTATGCGATTCGGACTTCATTTCTAACATTTTCCATATTTATTCGAATATTTCATCAATATGTCGCAGTTTCGGACACATTTAACTACAAATTTATTTTGAGCATTCTGAGTGCTTTGTCTTATATTTTGTGAATAAAAAATCATTTAAGTAAGTTTTGATACCTGAAATTCATTTCTGACTTGTTTTTGTGAGTTATACATGCAGTAGGGATGATCCATTCATCTATATTCCTTCAGCATTAACTGAGTGCCTCTCAGTCTTGAATCTGAATCCCACTTCTGATACCATGTTACTCGTCTTGTTTTACAAGTGAAGACAAACAGGCAGGGTAGTTCATTTATATGCTTTATTTCACAGAAACATCTGGATGGATAGCAGCAGTACAAAATATAAACAAACTGATTTACTGACAGACTACACAGACACACATGCTTACACATCTCAACAGCTTACTACAAAATGGCAGTTAGGTTCTCACAGGCTCAGTATTTATACACGTGTGCAAGCCCTTAGCTAGCTTCTTAAAGGTATACATACATATTGGTCCACAGCCACTTTGTCAAGTGTATACACCAATTATTGTTATGCAGAAATAAAATGCATACACATTATTTGTAGCTTTGTATGAACTGCATAAGTGTATAAAGATCATAAACAGCACATCTTGAGACCCAGCCACGTGTAGCACAATTTAAATAAGAACACTGATGAGAGCATAAAAAATATTAAAAATCTGATAACATATGGTAAGTCAATTTGCACAATCTCTGCAGAACTGAATAATTCCACATTAAAGATCATTTACTAATGCAGATGTTGTTATTGGCAAACAACTTTGCATTTCAGTGCTTCATCCACAAATGTAGTGCCTGCTGGCCTTGAAGCATAAATGGCCTACATTGTAATAGAAATTGGTGTGCTGATGATATTGCCATAACATTTCCTGAAACATATCAATTATGCAAGAAGGGAATGACAAGCAAAAACCTGCCACAGGTTCATAGATATTCCTATGCATGCAGTCCAGAAGACCATTAATAAACCTAGCTCAAGTGCGAAAATGCTGCAAAACACTGTCTGGTTAAGTGACTTGCTCAAGGTCACACAGTAAGAAAATGAAGATGTAAAGAATCGAAACCTACACTCTTGGCATTGGAAGCAGTTCATTAACACGTCCTCTGCCATAACTGTCTGACAGAGTAATAGTTTTTAAATAAATGTAGAAAATCCTTTACAATATGGTCTTAAGATGACTGCATTAAAGTAATATGCAACAATGATTACATAATGGGTGCTGAAGATCAGACAGTTGTAATCATCACACTACATAATGCAAACTATACACACCTCACAAATGTCAGCTTCACAGTCGCTGAAGGATATACCGCAAAAGTATATTATTAAACTGCAACATGTTTAGACTATATTACACAATCCAGATCTATTAATGAATTAATTATTTATTTCAAAGAATAAAGCAAATCAATTAAAGACAATATAGATGCTGCAGAATTGTTTGTTCAACACCCCACAAGTAAAACAAAAATCAAAAATATTACTGCATACAACATACTGTTTTTTAAAGCAGGGGGCCAGGGGCTTACACATTTGCAGGACAACTATGTCTCATTTATGATCTCCTTATGTCTTCCCTGTCATCCAGGGTAGCTATCCTATCTGACATCACTCAGTATAGGCTAACCGACTCAAAAGTAGAAAATGCCATATCATTGCAATATATGCCTTCAGAATCAACAGCCCCAAATCAGGGTCTAATACATCCCTATGCACAGTAATGAACCAGGCTCCTGCCAGCCATACCAATATCTCATTACCTGGCTGTCTCTCACCAATTACCACAAAACACTATTCAAACAAATCAGTGTATATAGTTTCTTATTTCTTTTTACAAGTATCACAAAGATATGGATTTCATTTAAAACTTTTATTTCAAATATTACAGCAAAAACAGAGACATTTTCTAAACAAAATAAAACACTCTCACATTGAAAGCAGACTTAGCTTGATAAACAGTAGATGTACCCTCCCTTTAATGAAAATGCATCTGACAACCCTTTAAACTACCAGAGACATGCTAGAATTGATAGTCAGATTGCATATATAGTAAAGCAGTAATTAGCAGCTATGTGGAGAGTACAGGAATTCAAAGGACAAATGGGGAATGCTTTTGCAAACAGCATGGGACAGCTCACTGGACCAAAGAGCCTCTTTTTAGGAGCAGCCCATTAGCACTGTCTTGTGACGTGACTTGCTCAGAGTCAGATAGTGGACAACAGAAGGCTGATGGAATCAAACCATGCAAGTCAGGAAGTAAGAAGGTCACTAACAGCTCATAGCCTTATCTATCTGTACAAAGTGCCAGGCAAACAGCTGTAGCCCAACAAAGTGCATTTTACAACATACACCTGCAAAAAAAAAGCTACATTAAAATGTATTCATAAGCAAAATATTAACAATAAACTCAGACTTCATGTTATTCAGTTTATGCACAACCAACTCAAACACATTGTGAATAGTCCACAAAAAAAGGAAACCAAGGATTGCACCAAAGGAATATGGCTCATATGATGACAGTCCTATCAATTATTTTCTTTACAATTACTCTTGGATGCTGGACACAACCATTGATTGCAGTCCCTTGCATGACACTGCACCTCAGATATCTGTTTGAGATCAAGTGAATGAATAAACATTAGCCTAGAAATGTATCTCAGCTCACTGCCATCGGAACCATATAGTGCAACTCACTGCAATGGCCCTCTGCTCTTTCACCTTCTCTAATTCAAGAATCTGAGATGAAGACCCACATTCAGGAAAATATTTTAAACATTTCTCTTATGTAGTTTGAATGTTGCTAGAACAACAAGCTTTGCATTAGCAAGCATTTTCTGAAGGACACAAAGTCTAAAACGCACATGCCTGCCATTATTTACTGAATGCAATCCACAAGAATTTGCCAGAAAGTCAGAATTTATAAGGATCAAGTAGCAATTCATGTCAACTTCTTTGTTCAAGAATTTGGGACAAAACCAGAAATAATAGAATGATAAAGGCCCCAACAGGGACACATTTTGATTATATAATTTTACCTATTTGTTAACCAGTTAAATCCACAGGGCAAAGTGTGCTGAATGTCACATAGTAGGGGAATGGAAGTGAAATAATTCAAACCCTGAATTTTTGACTATAGGACATATTTCATTAAGATGAAGCTCTAATTCACTTAAACTATTAAAAGAACAATGGGTGCTGTGTGAAAACGCATTTTCTTAACAATGCAAACTATGGAACCTTAATGACCACCATTACTGGCTGACAGTAATCCTCGGTGATTTACTAGAAAAAAAAAGTTAACAGGCAAGGGAATAAACATGAGATGAAATCAGATATGTTAAGCAAATTCACATACAGATAACAGGTAGACTACTCTGATTCACTTAGAAGTTGACAGAACAGGTTTAGCATCAGCATGCATTTTAAATTACAAGAACTACGAAACTCTTATAACTGGTATTATGGACTGACTGTAATCCTCAGTGATTTACCAGAAAACAAAGTAATCAGAGATCTGGCATTTGATGTAGAGGTCTAAGGCTCTACACTCTTAATTTGCTTTCTTTTGTCAAGGGTGCATGATGCGAGTCTTTCTACATCCATTTGTTTCCTGGGTGTCTCAGTCAATACTCCTCGATTCAGAGTCAGAAGTACTGGGCCATTTTAAGCTTAGCCAATTTCCCTGCCAAAAGTGAGAATCAAACCCTGTATTATGTGTCTGTGAGGTAAATACCTTAACCATTATTCCAACCCCTCTTTAAAGGTTACCATAAAGTGAATTTACCTGATTAATCAGTGGATGGAGCAATAAAGTGATAAGAACTATGTGGCCTTATTGAATGATTTACCTTTATGCAAAATATCAAGGTCCAATTCCACTCCCTGCAATGGCTCTGTGCAGTGCAATCCCTGTTGGAGTTCAACAGCAATTGTGCAATCCCTGTCCCTTTCCCTTCCCCTGTTCAAGACAGACAGATACACAGTTTGCTTCAAGTGTTGCATTTTGGTTGCAAGTCCAAATTTTGAGACATTCAGGTACCTCCAAGGCAAATTCCTTAGAATATTCAAGTCCCACCATCCCAAGGCAAATCCAAACATGTCTTCAATTCAGTCTTACAGCATGGCATTTGCACCTATGACCTTCCAGTGCTATGTGGTTAAGCCAAAATAGCGAACAGTCAATGGACAAGAAAGGAGGTCAAGTCAAAAATAAAAGCACTTAAAAACAAAATCAGAAACATCTTGGTACAGGATCTAGCCAGCCAGTCATGGGCCTTGAATGCCCACCTGAATCTCCCCTATTATAAATCTGCCACTGTCCTAGCCCATAATCAGGGATGCCCACACACCAAGCCTTTACTTGTATTCAAAATCAGCTATGCCTTTACTTTTAACTTGTTGAAGGTCAAAGACAGAGTATAGCTTTGCACGAGAAATGTTAACACACAGATGTATGAAGAAAAGAGGTACAGTTGTTTAATTTTTGGTAATACAGCATAGACAAAGTAAAACTAGCCCAGTTTCAGGTATTACATGACAGACTAAGATTATAAAAACAATAGCACAGACAGATATACAAAAGCACAGAACACTAATCTTAGAAAAGCAGTGTGGCATCAGAACCAGTTATGAATAATTAAAGAAAAACGCACTGCCAACTAGCAGAAACAATAGCTGTATGATTCTAAGCAAGTCACTAAACCATAGGACATGCTCTCCTTTTGTGAAGAAAATGCATAAGTGCACCTAGTCTGTTTATCAAAAAATAAATAACTGCAGGTTCCTTTCTGAAGGAAAAAGGTACGAAAAGATGAAGGGAAAATTGTATCAACATGGTTATTAGAGTTTTTTTTAAGTCTGCACTTAAATTAAAAGATGTAGCTAATTCTTCACACAACACCAAGTTATCAACTGATCAGGTTGTTCCATCAGTTAGCTAGATGTAACATATCAGGGCATATTTCTGAAGCTTAAAAATGTGTGAAAATAAAATAAGCTTCAAGTTTACTGTTCCATTCCTCGTTAAAAAAATCACAGCTTTTCATTCAGCAGAGCTAGTCATTCACAGTGCAGAACAGAATACATGCATTCATTTATTCCACATTACATTGCAATGTTTTACTTTGAAGTCTATCTGTAAACATTCTGCATAATACTTCTACATGTTTATTCGGATATTTTCTCCTTTGGAAACTTTCCTATCCATCCGAGATAGATTTTGAATGCAGTAAGGTCCCATCCATCGATACCAAAAGAAACATGTATACATTATTACATTGTTGCTTTTCTCCAGCTTTGGACAACTATGCAGGTGACAATATGAAAATATATGTACACATTCTCCTCAATAGCAGCAGCTCACAAAGACATGTGAGGAGTATCTGCCACTGCTTAGAATTCAGAATAACAGACTGGAAATGAATAGATCCCTAGTGGTTAAAACCAATCAAAATGAATTAACCATGTGAGTGTGTTTGGGGAGGAGGGGATTTAGGGATACAAGTCCGTAACTAAAAATCCACGAAAACAGGTAGAGGGAAGCAAGGCAGCAAACATCAACAGATGAAAGTTAATCTTCTTTAATACAGATAAAATGTGAAGCGCTTTTCGTTTCAGACTGTGCTCAAAACTTCTTCAGACAAACTGATTACACAAATCATCAGACTGTGCTCAAACTTCTTCAGACAAACTGATTACACAAATCACAAGTATATATACCAATTAGGTGAGCTGCTCACACAAGCACTACATCAATTAAGCAATTAAAAACTGCACCAAGGTAATAAAGCATTTAAAGGCATATAAAACAAAACTGCCTAAATGCTCTTAATACATGTTTGTACTTAAAACCACCTTCAACTATTGCAAAATAAAATAAAATTAAAATAAAACTGTAACCATCCAACATGTTGATTAAATAACCTACTGAGGATATATATATCAACTAATGTATACTACAAAAAATAAAAAAATATATAATATAAAAAATATAAAAAATGTGAAAAGTATATATGTATATATATGCATCTTATCTTGATAAACTTTTAAGTTTTAAAACACTGACAATAGAACAGCATTCATTAAGTCCAGTGGTATTATACGCATTTAATCTAACTTGCCACATAAGTTCTAATTCTTCCAGTTTTAATGGAGTAGGGCCTCCCCTAGGATCTTCGTGAATCTGATCTATTATCATAAATTTAAATTTGTAGTCTGGGTTGAGACTGACATGCTTAACCAGAGCATTGTCAAGTTTATTCTTCCGAATTGCATAAATAGGTTCATACAAACAGTCACGGAGACGTCTCTCTGTTTTCCCTATGTAGAACGATAAACAATTCTGGCATTGTGCTAGATAAACTATCATTTTAGAATTGCAATTCACTTGACATTTCAAAAAGTATTGATGGTTGTGAATAATGAATCTATTAGATTCACTAACATATTAGCAGTAGTTACAAGACTGACACTTGAACATACCCGGTGTTTTTGGGTATGTGCGTTGGCGTTGCTCGAGAAGGGACTTTAAATTTTTTTGCCCTTCTATACGTGACCACTGGTCTGTCGCCAACTTTATTGAAAATACTGAAATCACTTTTAAAGATAGCCCAATTTTTACATAAAATTTCATAACAAAATTTACTATTAATACTGAAAGTAGTGATAAATGATGGAACATGACCCGTAGGTTCACATGGTGTATTAATGTCATCTATTGAAACATTAACCGCACTACTATGCTGTACCACTTCTACGTTCATAGAATATTTAATAAAGGTAATTATTTAAACCTTTATTAAATATTACAAATAATAGAGGCTGCTGCTATGCTGGTAAACGCTCGTGCAAGCAGTATAAATCAAAGTTGTAGTAAATCAAAATAGCAGGACTGAGCGAAAACAAGTGTAACACTTAAAGTTCAAAGTACTTTATTATCAATAATTAATAAGATAAGCGCTTTCGCTGTGTAGCTTCATCAGATCTTACATTCATTCTAAGATTCCACATCTTATATATACACAGGTTTTAAACAATTAACCAATCAAGTAAGTTAATTGGTATGATTATTTAAAGAAGCAGGCAAACATCAAAGACCTAGCTTAATATACAAATCTAATAAAGATAAAATCATTTAAAAACAATCTCATATATAAGGTATACATAAAAAACGTATATATAAAAAAGTTATATATAAAAAATGTATATCAGTTAGTACATATATATTTATAATTTAAAATAGATATTAGTGTAAAAAAGATTCTATAGACAAGTATGCTTAATGTCTAACATATAAGATTTCATGTATATGTATGTATAAATTAATATAGTGTCTTATAAAATAAAATAAAACACTAAAGATTATTTATTTGTCACATTTGACATACAGTCACTGTTTACAGTGATTCCCAATGAATTGGGCTTGAATTATACATTACAGTACCTGAAAAATCATAGTGACTATACAAATGTACTTATTGACTTAATAGTTCACTTTTTGGAATTAGTCTTAGAAAATAATGTCTTTATGTTCAAGGATAACATCTATAGACAGAAAGATGGCATAGCCATGGGCACATCTTGTGCCAGTAGCTACGCCAATATGTTTCTTGCACATTGGGAAGAACATACATTATTTCTACAAAATTTCTTTAAGAAACATGTGATATTTTACTGACATTTTGTGGATGATGTCTTTATTCTCTGGAAAGGGACATCCCAACAACTTGAATCCACACACCTAATCATGAATAATTTAATACCATGTCTTAAGTTCACTATGAAGTTTTCAAAGGATAGAATTGAGTTTCTAGACTTATATATAGAGAGGCTACACAATAATTTAATCAACACCGGAGTTCATCGTAAAACATGTTATGTTAATTCATTGCTTCTAAGATCCAGTATGCACCCTCCTTTTGTCTTTAGAAATATTGTGAAAGGACAAGCTATTAGAGCTTCCAGACTGAATCCAATGGAAGAGGGTTTTCACACTGAGATAAATGATTTGAAATATAGACTATTACACAGAGGATATAAAGATGAAGAAATACATTCTAAGATAGAAGAAGTGTACAATCTATGCTCTACTTCAGCTATGCCATACTTTGGATCCAACAGTGCTAGCCTTAGTGATAAACAAAATATGAGTGAATCTTTCACTAAATTCTCCACCTTTTTTTCATCCGATCATATAGAGATTAAGCAGATTATAGACAAACACTGGGGTATATTGCAGATAGATGAAGACATTAAACAGATAGTAGGAGAAACACCGAGGTTTATTTTTAAGAATAAACACAACTTGAAAAGAATGCTATGCCATCCTAAATTGGATAAGAAATCTATACAGAATGGATGCACAAGACGCTGTGGTCGCTGTAATTTCTGTTGTTACATAGACAGTAAGACAGAATTTTTTCATCCTGATCAACAGAAAGTTTTTAATATAAGAGCTGAAGCTAACTGCATGACTTCTCATGTGATATACCTAGCTGTTTGTCAATTATGTTCATCCTTCTATGTTGGTAAAACAAATCGACCACTGAGGGATAGGATAAGTGAACATGTATATCACATAAGGAAAGGTACACTACATAATGCTCTTGCCAAGCATGTAGCATTGAATGATGACACACATAGATTTTTGTTTAAGGTACTTGAAGTAATTATTCCCAACTCTAGAGGGGGTGACATTAAGATATATACAGAGGGTAAGGAAACCGAATGGATAATTCTACTAAGATCAGATAAAGGACTAGGCCTCAATGATAGGGCCTCTATCAAGCCAAAATTAAGACAGCGTAGAAACATTAGATAAACCCCCTAGAAATAGGTATTCCATCTCTCTGCACACTAATTGTCTTCTATATCACTACTATGTCATTATGTCATAGATTTGGTTACCACATGTAGTGTTTTATTTTATTTTATAAGACACTATATTAATTTATACATTGTAAGATCTGATGAAGCTACACAGCGAAAGCGCTTATCTTATTAATTATTGATAATAAAGTACTTTGAACTTTAAGTGTTACACTTGTTTTCGCTCAGTCCTGCTATTTTGATTTACTACAACTTTGATTTATTAAATATTAATTCTACGAACGTGGTACAGCATAGTAGTGCGGTTAATGTTTCAATAGATGACATTAATACACTATGTGAACCTACGGGTCATGTTTCATCATTTATCACTACTTTCAGTATTAATAGTAAATCTTGTTATGAAATTTTATGTAAAAATTGGGCTATCTTTAAAAGTGATTTCAGTATTTTCAATAAAGTTGGCGACAGACCAGTGGTCACGTATAGAAGGGCAAAAAATGTAAAGTCCCTTCTCGAGCAACTCCAACGCACATACCTAAAAACACCGGGTATGTTCAAGTGTCAGTCTTGTAACTACTGCCAATATGTTAGTGAATCTAATAGATTCATTATTCACAACCATCAATACTTTTTGAAATGTCGAGTGAATTGCAATTCTAAAATGATAGTTTATCTAGCACAATGACAAATTGTTTATTGTTCTACACAGGGAAAACTGAGAGACGTCTCCGTGACCGTTTGTATGAACATATTTATGCAATTCGGAAGAATAAACTCGACAATGCTCTGGCTAAGCATGTCAGTCTCAACCTGGACCACAAATTTAAATTTATGATAATAGATCAGATTCACAAAGATCCTAGGGGAAGCCCTACACCATTAAAACTGGAAGAATTAGAACTTGTGTGGCAAGTTAGATTAAATGCGTATAATACCCCTGGACTTAATGAATGCTGTTCTATTGTCAGTGTTTTAAAACTTAAAAGTTTATCAAGATAAGATGCATATATATAAATATATACTTTTCACATTTTTTTATATTTTTTATATTATATATTTTTTATTTTTTTGTAGTATACATTAGTTGATATTTATATATCTATCCTCAGTAGGTTATTTAATCAACATGTTGGACGGTTATATTTTTATTTTTATTTTATTTTATTTTGCAATAGTTGAAGGTGGTTTTAAGTACAAACATGTATTAAGAGCATTTAGGCAGTTTTGTTTTATATGCCTTTAAATGCTTTATTACCTTGGTGCAGTTTTTAATTGCTTAATTGATGTAGTGCTTGTGTGAGCAGCTCACCTAATTGGTATATATACTTGTGATTTGTGTAATCAGTTTGTCTGAAGAAGTTTGAGCACAGTCTCAAACGAAAAGCGCTTCACATTTTATCTGTATTAAAGATTAACTTTCATCTGTTGGTGTTTGCTGCCTTGCTTCCCTCTACCTGTTTTCGTGGATTTTTAGTTTGTTTTAGCTTGTGCTATACAAGTCCATAACTGTCACAGTTCTCCTCCAAAGTCAACAAACTACAAGGAGAATAGCTGACAGAGAACTGCCCATTTCTGCAGTTATACACTGTCAACAGAGTTAAGTATATCATGGATTTGGCCAGTAACTGCAATATTCCCTAAAAATGGATGTTAAGGTTTTGTAGGAGCTATGAATGCGAGGGATATCAGTGCACTTAAAGCTGGCCATACAATGAGCAGGATTTTGTGCTAGCCATCATATCTTTTAAGGCATGACATGACCTCCAAGTCACTCAGGGTACAGCCCCTCGCCATTCTGTTGCTCCCCCATCCATGCTGACCATCATCCCTGCCATTTTTCAATTTGTCCATTTATTCCTCATGGGTGACAGGCAACAGGAAGCAGTTATCCAGGCAGCTGCCATGGACATCTATTTTGTCTACCCCCAGCAATTAAATCTAAGCAATAACCAGCAGGCCAATCCCTACTTTGTGAATGTGCTCCACATATTTTTTTGAAGAACAGAACATAAGTTTGCTTCAGCAAAACCAAGCATGCATCCTACAGGTCCCAGTGCTGAATGCCATGCACTTTTTTTCTAGTAACATCAGCAGTATGGGCAACCTTCCACCCCCAGATAGGCAAGTCAGCAGTGACCAGTCATGCATCACCTTCCATTACAGGCTGATCAGAGCCTGGGATGCTAATCAATTCCTTTCCGTCTGGGATGCAGACATAGCTGCATTTCTTTGTGCCTTAAAGCCAGCACAGAAACAGCTCCATAATATTTTGTGTTTGCAAGTTACCAGACAGTGAAATCATATATAAACATACACTGTCTTTATATTCAAAGGAGAAGCAATTGGAAATAGTTTGGGAGAAAATCATGTCATTCATTCTGACTAATGAACAAAAATAAGTACCTAGCTATGTGCTTAATAGTCCTTATTGTATTATACTGCTCTATTTCTGAAACACTCTGAAAACAATTCCACTCTGACTAATGAACAAAAATAAGTATCTAGCTATAAGTTTAATAGTTCTTAATGCATATCTTATTCTATGTCTGAAGAACTTCTGAAAACATTTTAGGATGTATTGGCCTTTAATCTTTTCAAAGTACATCTATTGCAATAATTTACCACCCTTTCATTTATTAATTTTTTTATTATTATTATTATTACCCTGAAATGTCTTCCTTCGAGACAGATTTCTCACATACTTTTCCCCTGGTAAAATTTCTATTTCACTGCTAAGATACTGAAGATGTGTCATAGTATACATTTTGCTTAATTATTGCAAACATCACCACTTTAATAATAATAATGTAACATTCTGCACTGACTAATGTACTGTAATCTTACAAAATTGCAGTTTTAGCAAAGTAGCAGCACATCCTTTGCTTCAGCATCAGTATCCCAAGTCAGTAAAATATCACCATTTGGCATTTCCAAAGCACATTTACAAAAGTATTTTCAGAAAAAAATGTTTGTAAGTAAACAAATCTACACAGCTCACATTTCCCTATACTTCGCCTCTTTCTTTTTTCAGCTTTCATTCACTCTAGTGCATATTAAATCTTTTTTTCTGTTTTACTATCCACACATGTTAATACTTGACAGACAGTAGAATGCCAATAAAATCCAGAATTAGATTTACAGCCACCACAGTAATTCCATATTTGCCTGTCTTAAAACAAAGGTTTATTACTTTAATCTCAATAAACCAGGGACTGAAAATGGAATTTTGAATTGTGGTCACAATAAAAGAGAAGCTCTCATTATCAGGATCGAATGGATGCTTGCAGCAATCTCCCTCATTTTCAATGACATCTGGAAATCCCCACTGAAAAGCGTTACAGCGGTACTATTCTGGATTCAAACACAATAGATATAAAAACATAATAGGTGCAAACAAATGCCACAGTAGGTGAAGGGCTTTAAGATATCCACTACAACTGGGAATGTAGATTCTTTATATATCGTGCATAATATAGGCAGGCATACATTTCTATACTTTAAAAAAGTGTCGAACTAGGCAACCAGTGAGTGCTTTGTCCACACTGAATACATATGTTTCTTCAACAAAATAAGCATCAGATCTTACATATGAATAACTATCTTTTACCCAGTACTTTAGACTGTTTTCCTGAAGTCCTTCCCTTGTATTCTTAAAAACATAAGCGGTTATACAAGTTAGACTACATATTTCAGACTAAAATGCAGTGAATGCTTCCAAACTGGAATTCCAGCAGTACAAATTTAATAGTTCCAGACTGGTTTTCTAATACCAGTTTTATTGTTGCACACTGGTATTCTTGTAATACACAGTTTTAGATTGGCACACCAGTGGCACATTTCAATAGTTCCAGAATATTCTACAGGTACAGTCAGATAGTCTATATAGGAATTATACTGCTCCAATTCAACAGTTCTGGATTTGTCATTTGTCGTACAATTCTCTTTTAAATGCAGTATTCAAGATTCTTCAGTTAAAGTGTCATCTACATAAAAGGGACACGTGTCCAGTAAGCTTACCCAGTTAACAAATGCATAAAATAAAATGCATCACGTAGAAAACCCTAGAATGTGTGTAATTATCCAGGGAGGTAAATATACAAATATGTTTGTTTGGGTCTTTTGGGTTTTCCCGGTTAGGGGTCGCCACAGCGGAACTCTGGTCCGCTAATGATTGGCTGTAGAGTTTTTTACGTGCTGGCTTGCCGGGCCTAACGCACAACCTTTAACGAAGGAATGCCCATTCACGCATGTCGCCGCACAGTTCTCTAACTGAGAATCGAACGGGCAACGTCTAACTGTGAATATGTTAAAAGATATTTTTATGGGCACTTGTTTCTTTAGTAAAATTATTACACTGGAAAAGCATTATGATCTAAAATAATCATATAAAGTGAGGAGGAGAAGAAAAAAGTATACATCTTTTTGCATTTGTATAGTATACTCTTTCTTCTAATGGGTACCTTCTATTTTCCTGAATCCAGGTTTTGGTCGTATCCACAATATTATTTAAGCCAAAAAGGGTATATGTAGGCTACATCAAGTAATGCAACAGGTAGCATACTTCCTTTGGTGCAGATTAGATGTTACACCAGATGTCCCATCTGCTTGAGATGGTGCTAGCTCAGGTGGGTTTAAAAGATCCCTTAACACCCATCAAAAAAAAACAGGGATCCTTTATTTATATACAAAAAAAGAACTTATAGTTACAGCTTATTTACAAATATTTACAAATGTGCAAATATATAAATATACAATTATATTTACACATATTCATAATTTTCCTTGCAACCATACTGAATTTTCATCCCTATTAGATCCCCACCACTTTTTGATTTTACTTAATATTGTTGATTGAATAAATAAACTTATGTTTAATGGTAAATGGAATCTTTTATTCCATATAACCCATGACATAAAATACCTTTTTATCTATTCTAACAAATTTTTGACTTCTGTTCTTAAAATAAACATCCATATGATCAAATATGGATATTATATCCACTTATTTTATATTTTTCAAAAAAAATCTTTTTTATAGTTTCCCCATAAGTCTTTAACATTTCAAAAACACATGTTCAGCAGTTATTTCTTCTTGACAATGTAAACCTATTTTATCACTTTTTATATGCATATTTCTTTTTACTGGTAATTTTTCTATTACTGGTCTCCACAATAAATTTTGGCATTCTACTTTCTTATTACAACATTTGCTTCTTAGTTTTATAGCTAATTTTTTATCTGTCAAATATTACAATGTAAAAACCATGGGAAATATATCATTCCATTCTTATACCATATTTTTGTTTCAGTTTTTATATCATTTTTTATTTTCCACAAAAATATTTTTTTTCTTGGGAACATTTTATTTCTTCATTTATACACTCTCTCTTTTACCATACCCCAAAATGCATCATACTTATATTTATACAACTTTATTATGAATCCCTCATTTTTTCACTTTAATCATTTGTACAAATTCAATGAAGCAGTGTATAACCACTAAGTTAATTAACTCTAATTGTCTTTTATTTGCATACAGAACTCCTCTTTTGTACTAGATTTAATCTAGAAACCCATATAAATGAAAACAGTATCTGTCGTAATTCCTTTTCAAATACTGTTGGCAACATAAATACACTTGAGAGTGTTTTTCCCATCAGTAATGAATTTATCAAATAAGTCTTTTTTTCTGAATAATAATTTATACGTTCTCCAGAAGAGGCTGATTTGTTTTAATTCTTCTATTAAATATCAAGTTGTAAGCATATATGCGACCAAATAACCAAAAATATATACCAAATATACACTAAGAAGGATTGTATCTCACTGCAAATGCTTACTTTCAAAAATGACTTTTAATAGAAAACAAATAAAACAAAAAAATGAATCCGAGGGTTAAAACTATTTTACACAGAGGTTAAGCGCTTTCATCTGCTAACTGCAAACTTCATCAGAACAATGAAATGTGTTTTTCTCCCCCTATATAATACATTTTCAAAAAAATCAAGATCCAGTAGCAATGCTTAATCAATTGACCTTACCATGAATAAAACATAACCTTATGAATATTCATTAAATCTGCTCATTCAGCCTACACAGTTTTGCATTACACCCTGTTACCATACAGTTTCTAAATATACCTAAATATACCTGTAAAACAATCACGTGTGTGTATGTTTATCAAATTTTGGTATAAAAACACATTTAAACATTTTTAAATAATTTATGCTATGTTAAAAAATATATGTACTTCTTTAAAATGCAATATTGTACTTTTGTTGTATGGTATGAACAAAAAAATATAACATATTAATACTCATTTGTGCTATGTTAAAAAGTATGTACATCTTTAACACTCAATATTACACTTCAGTTACTTGGACTTTATAACCCGACATGTTACCTCCTTTCTTATTGCACCAGCTTTGATTTTTTATTTTTCTCTATTCACTTGTTTCTGACTTTATTCTGTGGGCACATATACCCACTGCCACATGTCATTCATATCCTTGTGTACATATACCCTACTGCAACATGTCATTCATATCCTTACGTACATATACCCTACTGCCACATGTCATTCATATCCTTGTGTACATATACCCTACTGCCACATGTCATTCATATCCTTGTGTACATATACCCTACTGCCACATGTCATTCATATCCTTGTGTACATATACCCTACTGCCACATGTCATTCATATCCTTGTGTACATATACCCTACTGCCACATGTCATTCATATCCTTGTGTACATATACCTACTGCCACATGTCATTCATATCCTTGTGTACATATACCTACTGCCACGTCATTCATATCCTTGTGTACATATACCTACTGCCACATGTCATTCATATCCTTGTGTACATATACCCCACTGCCACATGTCATTCATATCCTTGTGTACATATACCTACTGCCACATGTCATTCATATCCTTGTGTACATATACCCCACTGCCCCATGTCATTCATATCCTTGTGTACATATACCCTACTGCCACGTCATTCATATCCTTGTGTACATATACCTACTGCCACATGCCATTCATATCCTTGTGTACATATACACTACTGCCACATGTCATTCATATCCTTGTGTACATATACCCTACTGCCACGTCATTCATATCCTTGTGTACATATACCCTACTGCCACATGTCATTTATATCCTTGCATCCAAGATTAGTTTAGTGGCAATATGGTCATTCAAATCCGGTTCTTTGGTTCCATTAAGCCTGAGTTGCCATTTGACTTCTTTTTCTGCTAATTTGACCTTAACATTTCCTCCTCTTAAATCCACCTTTACCTGTTCTAAAATTCCAAATTTAAACACGTGGCTTGCATCATATGTAAGTATGTGTCTACACAAAGCATTGTTTTTATCATTTTTCCTTATTCAGTAGGTATGACCATATATCCTGTTCCTCAACTGTCTGTCCATCTTCCCCATATAATAACTCAGACATACCATACACATTGCCAAGTATATGACATGTTGAGGTAAGCAACTCCCTTTCTTAAACCTTACTCTAGTATGATTGACATCCCCTAATGTAATTAATTTCTCTTCTATAATCTCCTTACACTGCTGACACTGCCCACATTTTTTGGTCTACCCATCTTCAGTGTCATCCTTTGTTCTGCCTTTCACTCTCTCAAACGTATTCTTAAGGGTAGAGCCAGTCTTGTGAACATACATAGGCCCTGTACCCACTTTACTGTAAACCAAGTCATCACTTCTTAAAATATTCCGATTTTGTGTCATTATTTTCTTTATCTCCTCAGCATATGGACTGCACTGCTCAACACAAGCCCCATGGTATGAATTTACCTTCTCATTCTCATGTTCTCCCCTGTATTTCTCCACCCAATACCAAGAAGTGGTTTATATTTTCCCCCCATTCTCTCAGTACATATTGAGTGACATCATCAATTAAATATCTGGGGAAACCCCTTTCCCCAAATAATGTTCCTATATATTCTAACTCTTTCTTCATTTCATTAAAGTCCGATGTCATTCTCACAGCTCTTATGCACCGACCCTTAATGATGCTCTTTTTTTGACTTGCTGGCTGACAACTAGTATATTCTAGATATGAGTTACTAATGGTTTCTTTTCTATGTATTCTGGATTTGAATCCTGCTGTCCCATTTGATATAAAGGTGTCTAAGTATGCTATCCCTGTCGTGCTACTACTATGGGTGAATTTTAAATAACTACTGATGTCATTCAAATACTACACAAATGTATTTGCTTCACTTGTTGTACCGTTCCATAAAATGAAAATATCTTCCAAAAACCTAGTGTAGCACATACATTTATTAGCATATTGACTATCCAAAATATATTCGCTTTCCCAATCGAATAACACCATATTTGCATATATGGAGGCACATGCCACCCCCATGGCTACCCCACTTTTTTGTCTATAGTATTCACCCTCGAACCAGATGTAATTAAAATCAAATACAATAGACATAAATTAAACTTGTCTTTTCCCACTCAAAGTTCATATACTTCTGAATACTGTTTCTAAACATTTCAAGTTCTTCTTCCTTTTGGAAGCAGGAGAATAAGTCCACCACATCAATGGTTACAAACACTAACCCCTTCCTTCCAAATTTCTGGTTTCAACCTTCTCAAGAAGTGCCATGAATCTTTCAGTATATGGTGCACTCTATCATATATTGCTGCTAACCATCCATTACTTTCCTGGGAATGTCTTAGTCCTACTATTGGAAATAATGGGCCTATAAGGGGGATCTTCAATACTTTTATGGATCTTTGGGATCCCTACTATGGAGGCAAGTACTGGATGTTCCACTCTCAAAAAATTGTACAAATTCATATCTCTCCTGTTTCCAAAAGGAGCTCTTCTAGATATAAATCAATCCTTCTGTGCCTGATATTTACTTCATTAATAGAAGATACCATATACTTACTATCATTATGTAATATTTCAAATATTTTATTGTAATCCTGTGTTTGCTAGTACTACGCCCTCCCCTTATCCAGTTTCATAACTCGAATGTCGGTCTCATAACATATTTCATTTAATAATTTGTTTTCCTCCATACTTATGTTGTACCTTCTCTTTCCCTTCATACACTTCTCTTGCAACTTATAAATTTCCTCTCTGACCAACCTCTCATATGTAACTAATGTAGGATGTAAAGGGGGCGAATATTTATTTTATTTTATTTTATTTTACATTTGTTGACCGGGCTAGTCTAACTGGATTTGAGTCCATTTTCAGTAGAGGCCCAGGGAGAAAAGCTCCAAGCATAAACAGTAAAACACAAGTTAACAATATATAACTAGGCCATGTAAGAAAACAGTACAGTGGTAGCATTGGTTAAAAGCAAATATATAGTAATGTAATTATAGAATATAGACATGCTAAATGTTTATTTTTAGGTAAAGAATGGCAGCTGTACTAAACACAAAGAGGGTATGAGCACAACAGAGTAAAGTCCTTATAATATTTCCTCTTACTATGAAAAAAAGAAGCATGATTAGAAGGCCTAGGTTAGAGGCCTAAGATAGAGGGGTGGGGAAAAGGGTATGAGTAGGAGGGGAAATAGATTTCAGTCTGGGTTAGCACAGGGACAAAGCCAATGAGTTTTAAGATGTTCTTTAGTATGTTTTTTGAATAGAGAAGTAGAAGGTAGGTTAGATAGTTCAGGAGGGAGCTGATTCCAGTTTTTGCCTGAAGTGTTTGTGAAAAGAGAGTCACCAGCTTTGTTATTAGATTTAATCAAGGAGACCAGGCGTTTATTAGCAGAACGTAGGGTAGCTAGATTTTTGTATGGTGAAATCAGATTAGTGAGGATAGGGGTATTATTGGGGTGATGTAGGATCTTTTGAGTGATAAGTAACTGCTTATAGAGTATGTGGTTCTGTAATTCTAGCCATCCTAGTTGTTTGAGGTTAAGACAGTGGTGAGTTTTAAAGGGTGTACATGTAATGAATCTAGCTATGCTATTATAACAGGTAGAAAGTTTGGAGATGTTATTCTTAGATAGGTTAGTATATATAGCAGAGGCATAGAAAAGAGTAGAAATGAAGTGGGTCTGGGCAATAATTTTCCTGGCTATGGGGGTAAGGAAGGGTTTGATTCTGTAGAGAGTACCAAGTTTTTTGTTAACAGATTTTATGGTGGTGTTGATATGGTGATCATAGTTAAGACGATTGTCAATTGTAACCCTTAGTAGGTGGGTGGTAGTATCTGGGGTAATGTTAGTAGCATTGTTAGAGGTTATAGAGAAGAATGGCGTGGAAGATTTTTGAGTTGGGGTAAAAAGCAGTAATTTTGTTTTTTTGGGATTAAGGAGGAGGCAATGTTTCAAAAACCAGTTTTCCACATTTTGGAACACGGTTTGGGTGAGGGACTGGAGGGTGGCTATGTTCTTAGCAGTACAGATTAAGGTTGAGTCATCTGCATATTGAATGCAGGTGGCTTGAGGTATGTCCATGTGGAGGTCATTTACTTTTCTTAAACACATTCTTAAACACATTCTCCTGTGCACTTCTTTGGTTGTTCTAAAAAGATATGGCCAATTTTAATTTAAGCACAATTTAAACTCCAATAAGGTATCTACTACACTGAATTTTTCATAAGGGACATATTTTATACCTTTTGTGAACAACATGAAGTGAGTTTTCTCGTGCTTTAATTGGGTGTAATTATATATATATTAAATTGCCCCATACTGAATTGTACAGCATTGTGCTGCTTTATCTCCACTTCATTGCCTCTTTTCTACATCCTTCCTTCCCCTGCCAATGGTGCACCCCCCTCTCTTCTGTTCTCTCCTGCCAATGGTGCACCCCCCTCTCTTCTGTTCTCTCCTGCCAATGGTGCACCCCCTCTCTTCTGTTTTCTCCTGCCAGTGGTGCACCCCCTCTCTTCTGTTCTCTCCTGCCAATGGTGCACCCCCCCTCTCTTCTGTTCTCTCCTGCCAGTGGTGCACCCCCCCTTCTGTTCTCTCCTGCCAATGGTGCACCCCTTCTTCTGTTCTCTCCTGCCAATGGTGCACCCCCTCTCCTGTTCTCTCCTGCCAATGGTGCACCCCCTCTCTCCTGTTCTCTCCTGCCAACGGTGCACCCCCTCTCTCCTGTTCTCCCCCCTCCATGCATCCCTGTGCTCCCCTGTCCATTGTTGATTCCTGCCTAAAAAAACTCATTCATCATTGTAATGGGTTCTGTTTTCATTTCTATCCATGCAGGAGTAAGATTCCCTACCTCTACCGTAACTACTATTGTGTGCGCTGTCTTCCTTCTTCCATGTAAAAGCCATTTGTTTCTCATACTGTTCAATATCTTTGTAATTTGTGACACTTCTTATTAAATATTTTCTTACTCTTGTCATCCACAAAATCATATTGCTTCACATATAATTTTTCCCACTGATTATTCTATCTTTCTGTATTTTTTCATTCAATTGTTCAACATTCTTTATCAAATGACATGACTTGTCATTACATTTGATTAAAAACTCCATAAATTTAAAACCAAAACTGTCAAACAACAAATTACATTTTTTAATTTCTGCATTTAATTCCATTCTCATTGGTATCTTGAAAAATGGAAGCCCCAAAGGCACAATTTTTAACTCAAGGCAGCTACTCAAGTATGCATTGTCCATTTGTAACCCTCGAATAACCTCCACCTATTTCCCAAATTCATATATTAAGTCTTTCAAAGTCTTTTCATAATTTTCTTGATGTTTGTCAATACAAATGTCCATAGGCCTCAGTTTCTCTGTTAAAAGTAAACTGTTGCCCTAAATACGATTCCAACACTGCACCACATAATACATTAATATTTCTATTACTAGCATTGCCTGCTGTTTACCATTACTCTTAAAAGTTGAGTAATTCACAGTACCTGAGTTCTGAAGTTGTGTAACTGTTGAATATGTCCTATTATACAACAACCCCCCATTAATATTCCAAAATGTACACGCTGATTGGTCAGCGTGCACGTTGTAAATCAGAGTTTTAGTAATGGAAAAAGGTCCAGTCGCCTGGACTTTTTCCATTAGTATAACTCCTTTTTTTTTTTTTACAGCAATGGTGAACACAAGATCTCCGTTGCTTTTTACATCCTGTCTCGCTATTCTCACCTCTCCCTTCCTCCAAATTCTGCGATAATGTCATCACGCATGGTCGGTTGTCATTGTGCATGCTTGGTTGACTGAACACCTCTATCAACCTTAATAGTTTTCCCTTCAGGATATCCACCTCACACCTTAACTGGTGGATGTCGTCTCTTCTAACTCAGGGAGAACATTGCTTCTTCTTGACAATGTAAACATATTTTATCAATTTTTTTTTATATGCATATATCTTTTTACTGGTAATTTATCTGTTACTGGTCTCCACAATAAATTTTGACATTCTGCTTTCTTATTACAACATCTGCTTTAGTTTTATAGCTTTAATTTTTTATCTGTCAAATATTACGATATAAAAACCACGGGAAATATATCATTACATTCTTATACCATACTTTTTTTTCATTTTCTATATCAATTTTTATTTTCCACAAAAATATTTTTTTCTTGGGAACATTTTATTTCATTTATGCACTCTCTCTTTTACCATACCTCAAAATGTATCATATTTATATTTATACAACTTTATTATGAATCCCTCATTTTTTCACTTTAATAATTTATACAAATTCAATGAAGCAGAGTATACCAAGTTAATTAACTCTAATTGTCTTTGATTTGCGTGCAAAACTCCTCTTTTTTACTAGATTTAATCTAGAACCCCATATAAATGAAAACATTATCTGCCATAATTCCTTTTCAAATACTGATGGCAACATAAATACACTTGTTGAGAGTGTTATTTTCTCCCATCGGTACTGAATTTATCAAATAAGTCATTTTTTTTCTGAATGTATACGTTCTCCAGAAGAGACAGATTTTTTAAATTCATCTATTGTTTTTCCCCACTGAATTCTACTTACATCGTTATTCCCAAATGTTGTACCTGTACAGAAATGTCATCTATTGTAAAATATATATGCCCTATATTTACTCCACCTAAACTGTTACTTTTCTCTTTATTTAAAGCCATCCCTACTACCTCAAGACACTCATTTGTGCAAGTTACTTCTTTTATCTAAGTTTTATTTTTTTGCAATTATTATGTCATTTGCATATGTTAGCAGGACGGAAATTCTTAACCCTTCAGATGTTATATACCACACCTCCTTCATTTTGGAATTTATTTCTCATACTATCACATTCATGACCAATGCAAAGGGTATACAACTCACTAGACATCCCTGTCTTACACCACTGTTCATATGTACCTCATGGCTTAACCAACCATTTTTTAAGTATTTTTGCTTTATTACTATATGCTTATATAGATAATTTCCTAAACTTTTCATTTATCATTACTACCCATAGGATTTCATGTCCAGTTGTCAAATGCCTTAAGGTCTCCTATAATGATTTTTGCTCCTTCATGTCTATTCACATCATCTGCAGTTTCTCTGTCAATATTTCTTGACAACCTTTCCCCTTTATACTATATATACTATCTTCCATATTTTCCATTTTCATTTCAAATCTCTTATTTTCATAAAGATCTTATAATTATTATTATTCAATACTGTCTTTAGTTTGTCTATTTTCCTTCTTTTATATAAATGTAAGTATTCCACTACATAATTCTTTATACATAAAACCTTCATCTAACCATTCAATAAAAATCTTTAAAAATATATATATTTTTGCCAATCCATTACATTTTTATACATTTCATATCCTGTTCCATCTGGTTCTGCAGCCACATCTATATTTGCTTGCCTAACACTTTATGCAGGATTCACGAAGCCTCCGTGTAAGAGTTATAACTCATACACGGAGGCTGCAGTTAAACGGAGGGATGTCAGCATGCTTTGCATATTCATGAGAGCATGCTGAATCACACCTAAGGCTAACACGGTCCGTGAAAGACAGTAGGGGGCGTGTCCGTAGGCCGAGCCCTGTAAGCGGACACGCCCCCAGAAGAGGAAAAGTGCCCAAAGTAAACACCCACGACAGAGTCCACGGAAATGGGAATAAACAGAACACAACACATGCCCCCACAGACTATGAACAGAAAACATATAAATAAACAGGTTATATATTTTTTTAAATTGTAAAAATGTTTAACCGTGAGTGCGCTCGTTTGCGCGGGCGTGCCGTAAGCAGCTACAGTTAGCAGTCAGTGGGAAAGCATATAAGAACTAAATATGCAAAATAAGCCAGGAAGCAATAGCATAGCGGTAGAGATGTTGGCTGAAGAGCAGGCATTCATGGTTCGAGCCCCCACAACACCAATTTTTATTTTTAGCAAAATAAGCACAAAACAAGTCCCTGACAAATATTTACACATAAAACCACATTTTATGTAAAATGTAATGAAATAGCCCATTTATATTGAAGAAATGTGAGGTAACAAAAGAATAAAAAATGCCAGATGTGCCCATAGCTGAGCTACAGTTTAACAGGGTGAGTGCATCTGCCCGTACGTGAGCAGTGGTTTAACTGGTGCAAAATGAGTGCCTGTAGCTGAGCAGTGGTGTAACATGCTGAATTTAAGTGCCCCTAGCTGCGCTGAGTGTAATATGCGTGCCGATAGCCAAATGAGGCTTAAACCAGCGTACCCCGTTTGCGCAGAGCTGCGCATCGCGCAAACAAGCTAACCGACGGGCAACGTTGAGCAAGCCATATCAAAACTGCCTTTATACAGACACACCCCTCAGCATGTCTAGACAGTCATGAAAAATAAAAAGCAGTGGCCAGGTTCGAACCCAGGATACTATACACCATAGTCAAGGTACCAAACCACTAAGCCATGACAGCAGTACCTAGAAATGCAATAATAGCTAATATATAGGAATGAATACAAACTGGAGCATGACAATGCATGTTTACCGAAGTTGATACAATTCCAAAATGGCCAATCACAGATATGTGTGGGAAAAATGGACTATATAAGCCCCATAGGCAGGAATACACAGCATAAACTATTGTAGAACTGAACTGCAGGCAGAATGACAGGAGTAGGAGAGGGTAGTTGCTTTCGAGCACAGAGGTGGGGCATTGAGGAGTCCAGGTACATGGTCTGGCTCCTAGTCCACAATCATGAGGCCCAACTCATGCAGGGCCAGGTCCTCTGGGGAGCATACAGGGCTGAGGCATGGGACCGGTAGGCTCATGATCTCACCAGTGCCACAGGGATTCTAAGGACTGGTGAGCAGGTCCGTCACCACCATGCGGACCTGAAGAGACGCAAGCAGGACCAACTGAACCTTTGGATCCAGGAGGCCCGGCAAACACCCAATGCCCCACTACTGAGTAAGTTACATTTAATTATGTATGTAAGAAATTAAACTAGCTGATATTATGGAGATGTGTATTCCAATATTACTTCATTTATATTACAGCTGCAGGTGTCCGTTCTGTGAACAGCAGAGCCTATGGCGATAGGCTGGTGCGGTTGCGCCACCAGGCAGGTCAGTAATCCACTACCAGTAACTGTAAAGAAATATAAAAGTATGACAGTCAGCAAAAGAGTGCAGTGTAGTCACTAAGGAATAAAATGTGCAAGTAACAGTGTGAAAGTGTCTGCAAGTATTGCTTGATTACAAAAGTGTGTTTCAGCCTTTAAGTTAAACCGAAAAATGAAACTGTCTGACATAAATTCTGAAATAAAAATGCCCCACCTATAAGAAAATAGTACACAACCTGCAGCAGGCTGAAAAGTATAGCCGCAGAAGATGATGAAATCACGTGTGAAATATATCCCTGTTGAAATACTGAAACATGACAGAAGTGAGACTGCTGGAAAGGATTGTAATAACTACAGGTAAAACATGTCAATAAAGCCTAGAAGTAAGTACCATCCTGAATAGTAAAATGAAAGCAAGTGAGAGAGTGTGAGAAAGTGTCATGAATCCAGCAATACAGTAGTAATAACCCCTGAATAAAGTATACTGCAGTCAAGACAGAATGAAATGCATGTGAGAATCAAAACCAAACAGTGAAATCTGTTCAAAGTGTTGCTGCATCTGGAATGTGCATCCCAAAATCTGGATATGTTGCTCTCAGTCTGCAATATGCAGATAGGATGATTGTCTGATATACCAAACATCCACACTTGTCTACAGCTATATAAAGCAAATGTAGCAGGATGATGTAGCTGAACAAAGCTAGATATGAATGTGTATGAAGAACAATAAAATGTATATTGATGTTGCAGTAACAGTCATATCAACAAGTTGAAATAGTTATCATATAGGAAACTGTAGTTAGAACAGTAGTGTGTATATATCTGTAGCTATTAGAAATGTACAGCATATGTATTGGTATTTGAAGGTGTTAATATTATTTTCTTCACCCCACCCTATAACCACATATAACCCATTCCACGTGAAAATGGTATGTGCAATCACAATTAACACCCCTGGATGTTTGCCCTGTTGGGTCATATATATTTGCATGTCCGTTGATGCATCTGCCCTGTTCATACATCCAAACCTGATGGCCTGTTGCCATCAATTAACCCTGCATATTGTTGGACTGTGTATTTCTGTTCAAATTATGCATGTGTTATGCACACTGTTCAATGGTGTGAATATCTGGGTGTTTGGTTAATGGGAATACTAATGCATGCTGTTACAACTAATTGTGAATGGTATTATATGTCACTAACCCAAACTGTCATGACATAATGCAAAACATAGGGACGACAGGGAAGGCGGGTTCCAGCGGACCCACCTCTCCCACCTCAGCTGGCGAGTGCACCTGGCACTAGTGCCGAGTCCGGACCCTCCTCCGGTGGCCCTGTGCCACCTGTGGGTGGAAGCGCTGCAGGCGATGGGGTTCGGCCCCCCCCTCTGCAAGTGTGGCTGGAGGAGAACCACCACTCACCCTCCGTACCGTCCGGACTGTGGTGCGTAGGGAGATTCAGGACTCTGTTCTCGAGCCCCTATGCCAGCTTGAGGCACAGGTGGCGCAACTAACGGGCATGCCTGTTGCCCGGCCTACACAGCTCCCAGCACAGCCCCGTCCTGGGCAGTGAAGGAACAGTGGCAACTGCCTATGGGTGGGGATATCAGTTCCACTGTTGCCATCTGTGGGCTCATGGGCTCTGGATATCCAAACCTCCGTCCCCGTCAATTGTGTAACCCCCCCACACGTGTCATACACCGCCCCTGTATGCATCTTGTTTGTCTTGTCTGTTTACCTACCCAACCTACCTCCCCAGCTGTACCGACTTCCTTCACCTGATATACCACTCTCACCTGCAAAAAAAAAAAAAAAAAACAGGGCACTCTGTACCCACAAAAAAATTACGCCCCATACATAGCTGCCCATTCCGCACACATGTCTGTGACATGGAATCTATCAATTACAATTGGCTGTACAACAAGTATTATTGTTGTCCTGACACCTCTCTCAGGGGTGGAAGGTCTCAAATGTCACACCAAATTACATACATATGCACAGCTGTTGCTGATGAAGAAATGGGCAGCTATGGGCCTTACCTACATCCCTCCTGCAAATCCCAAGTTTGTTTCCCTACTGTCTTACCCTCTTTGTGACCCCTTTATCACCACTTTCCTGTCTCCCCATTTTCTTTTCTTTCAAAGAAAATAGTGCGGGTGTGCGCCAGAGTAAGCACTGTTAAGCGGTTGTAAGCGGGTGTGCACATGTGTGCGCGGAGCTAACCTCCAGTGCGCATGCGTGAGCTCTGCGCAAACCAGCGCTAACCTGGTTACAACTGCTTAAAAGTGCCTTAGTCACTTTGATTGACAGGTCCTGTACTCAGTTCAAAAGCAAAATAAAATCCCACTGTCAGTCCCGAACCCAGGACCTTGGAAACACTAGTCTGTATGACCTACCACTAAGCCATGACTCTTATACAAGAACATTGTGCTAAAATAAATATAACATGTAATAGTAGGGATGGATGTAAAGGGAATATAGGATGTGTAGTACCCAAAGCATGTCATGTAGAATTACTGTCAAAACTACTGGATTCCCACAATAGTACTGTGTGAACACAAACAGCCATGCTAGTTGGTAGCTTGTAGATAATAATGTCAGTTAAAGTACATATATAAATGTATGTATATGTACATATATATATATAAATATATATCTATATATAGTTGTAGGAGTCATTGTGCATACACACTTACTACAGGGAACATGACAGAGGAATGGAGAAATGTGAATCTACAACACAGCCTGACTCATGAGAGATACTAACCTTTACACTCACAGAACACTGTCCACAGCATACCAGCATGGTCCCCGCCCTTACAATCTGAAAGGGCAATGCCTATCCCACATACCCTTTTATAGCACTGACTTGAAATCACAGTGAGAACTGCAATCAGTACACAACTGGCTGTATGCAATTAGCAAATGCTGGCTTACAATTGGTGCAGAGGCCATCACATGGACCTATGCAGATACCTACAAAAGCATCCAGTACTAACACTCCACACATGCAATACATTCATTGCACTGTCTGGAAGCAGACAGAGGGAGAGAGAAAAGTGAGAGAGAGAGAGAGAGAGAGAGAGAGAAAAAAAAAAATTATACACTGTGACTCTGTCACTCGAAGCTGTCAGCAGTGACAGTAGCAGCAGCAAGCAGAAGCAGTGGTAACGCAACCAGCTGTGACAAACACAGGTAATGCAAAGTAGCAGGTTAATAGTGTGCATACTGTGAACCCTCCAAATGTGTCATAGGTCTGTATCTATAGGTATGTCCATGTGATATGTTGTGTGTACGTAGTTCCACCAAAAGGGGATGACCATACATTACATGTCAATCAGTCTTAGGCCATGATCCTGGCAGCAGTTGCCTGTGCGTTGCCCCCAGCAATGGCTGTAGTGACTGCTTTGAAAGGTCAGCCAGGTTCAAAAGGCAGGATCAGCCCATCACAAAGGCACACTGGCTGGGAACAAGTGTCTGCAGGTACCCGATATCACTGCATATGCATCCCATAATGCATAATTCCATAGCATAGCAGACCTGGCCGGTTATGCATATGATGTGGTAGTTCCCAGGGTCAGTCGAGGTGCCTCCTTGGTGGTGTGGGACCACTGTCGCTGTATGCCACTGTCCAGGTACATATCCTGTAGTACGGCCAAGATAAATTATCAGTGTTATATGCGGTTGTATGTCCTCTCGGAGTGCAGGTAGCACACATCCATGGATACCATGAGGTCACAGTGATGCTGTGTGTTCTGCTCTGCTGAGGGCGACCCTCACCTGGACATGTGAGATGATAGGGAGGTTACATACAACTGTGATAAATATTTCAACTGGTGGGGGAGAAGGAGGGGGGATACGTGCACCGAACATGTCTGCAAGACTGTTGCCAATATCCGTGTGTTTGGTGAATGTTAAGTAGGTGTGTATTAACACAGAGCATATCTGAGGCATGTGGTCCATATGTGTAACAGAACTGAAGAAGGCCTTGTGGTCATCCATAGTGTTTGTGGCCATTTCCCTCCCAGAGTAGGCCGTGGCCGTTGTTATGACGGACCGTAGCATAGTACCAGTGCTGACCACAGATGCCTCCCCTTAATGTGAATGTGCTCTGTCCTGCAGTAGCCTCCTGCTATTGTTATACACTTTGCCTCTGTCTGGGGTCCACCGGACAGGATGCCTAACCTTTGTGCATAGGGTCTGGGTTAGAAATGTGTGTGCAAGTTCCATGCAATCTGTGGCATGTCCGTGGTAAGCATTTGCAAAGGGGTCAGCAGTGTGGCTTGTGGCTTCTACTGGCCCAGTGTGCTGCATGGATACCATCTCAGTCCCAGCAAGTGAATAACTGTCTAATCACATACATATCAAAGTGGTGGTGGTGGTGTGCTATGTATATCCAGGCCGAGTAACTTCTGTCCACATCACAGTAGTGGACGGCGTCCCACATACAGTACCTTGGGATGAACCCCCAGAGTGAGGTTGTGCATTGGACCTGTCAGTGTGTGCTGACCGATGGGGCATGCTACTATGTTGTGTGGAATGTGGCAGGTATTGTTGCACAGGTGTTGGCTGAGCACTGATATCTGGCCATGTACCAGTGTATCCACCACGACACACACACATGCAACATATGGGAGTAGTAGTATATCACTACACATGAGTATCATGTATAGTATGTGTGCCATATACTGCTGACATAGTCTGCTGATATCCTGTTTGTGTTCTCTTCCAGGGAGATGGCGCATCAGCGTAATCCCGCCTACTCTGTAGCGGAAGACGAGGAGATCCACCAGAGCCTGGTGCGGGAGTATGACATCCTGTTTTCCCGCACCAGTCAGAATCAGCAGGAGAGGGCTGCACTGTGGCAAGACCTTGTCCGTAGGGTAAATGATATTGGCACGCATAACAGGACATATGAGCAGGTACGACATCACTGCAGTGATTTAATCCGAAGTGTCCGTCAGCGTGCATCAGATATCCACAGGCAACAGGTTGCCACAGGAAATGGGGTGGCCACACATCCCCCCCTCACCAGACTGGAGAGGCTACTCCTAAGTGTTGTGGCTCCAGCCCTGGAACACCAACAGCAGTACACCTGCATTATGATGGAGGCTGGTTCCACACAGCAGCATGACATGGAGCGTGCAGGTAATATGCCATATGTACACTTGACTGTTCTGTATACTGTATCATATGCAATATCAATGGCACAGTTGTGCCCACTGACATTAATCTCATCATTTCTGCAGGTCCCTTCGGGGTTACAGCAAGGCAGGCCATCCATGCTGGTGAGTGTGTTTAACATAACCTATAATAGTCCTGATAATGCTAGTAACAGTAGTGTAACTCAGTAGTGCTCTGTGTCTATACTGTGGGGTGTGCATGTGTGCAGGTGTGCCTGTGCCCATGTGTGCAGGTGTGCCTGTGTCCACATGTGCATGTGTGCATGTGTGCCTGTGTCCACGTGTGCATGGGTGCATGTGTGCCTGTGTCCACGTGTCCACGTATGCATGTGTGCCTGTGTCCACATGTCCACGTGTGCATGTGTCCATGTGTGCATGTGACCACGTGTGCATGTGTACACGTGACCACGTGTGCATGTGCCCATGTGTGCATGTGTCCACGTGTGCATGTGTCCACATGTACACGTGTGCATGTGTCCACATGTACATGTGTGCATGTGTCCACATGTACACGTGTGCATGTGTACACGTGTGCATGTGGCCACGTGTGCATGTGTGCATGTGTCCATGTATCCATGTGTGTAGAAGTGCATCACTGGTAACAATGTCTGGAGACTGTAAACTGTTTCCTGTCTTCCTCCCACAGGTTCTGGTGCTGCTCTGGTGACCTGCAGCAGGGAACCTGAATCCTGTGCCACGGGTACTGGTAATGATGATATTTGTGTAATGGTACAGGAAGGTGTGTCAGGGTCTGCCATTGGTCAGCCAATTGACAGTACACAGCTGTTAACCCCATCATTGTGCACAGTCATCCTGCCAGTACATCCTTTGTCACCATTGTCCCTAGGTGATGGACAGGATACAGTGGGCATAGACCAGGGTAATGTGGTACCTGTGGCATATGCGTCCCCACACAGCAGCCATGGGCAGGGTCCTCCAATGGTACCACACAGACAGTTGCCCATGGGTTCTCGTGGGAGCATCCGTGGGCGTACTGCCTCTGGCCGACGTGCCCAAAGAGGTCTGTCAACCTCAGCTATGTTTTGGACTGTCATGCAGGCACAGTCATGTATGGAAAGGTACACCAGACAGGGTCTGAGGGAGCTGAGAGCATGTCGCACAGCCATGACAGACAGTATGCATGACATTGCGGATGCTATCCGTAATTTCACTGATGTCATAGACAGACGTTGTGGGGACATATTACAGCAGTTCCACCACCAGATGTGCATGAGCCAGGGCAATGGTGGGCGTTTGCGGCGTCGACGTGGCCGTATGCCAGCAACAGCAGCAGCTGGCAGTCGGCGCGGACGACAACAGGCTCGCGCATGCCCCCATAGTGCCAGCAGCAGCCCCAGCAATGCTGGGTCTGTGCTGTCATCGGAACGCCCCAGGAGACCACATGCACGTGGCTCTGGACAGTCCCAACAGGGACCTGTGTCCAGTCAACACACCCCCGCTTCTGATGACAGTACCCAGTCTGGCTTAGTACTGGATACGGTCCGTAGCACCCCTGCCAGGCACAGGTACCGTGTCCATGCCCACAGACACTGATCTGTATGACCTGCCAGGTGCAGTCTGTGGCTGTCCACAAACCCCTGTATATGGCAGCCATGAGGTGGAACTGTGTGTGTGCATACACACATGCGAAATGTTAACACCTAGGGCGACCACATACACGCACACACTGCAACAACACTGCCCCACCCTGTACTGCTGCCCCTCACCAACACACATACACACACATGTCAATTGGTGGTATCAGTGGCTGACTCAGACATACCTAATCCACACCCTGTCCATATGATGACACTGTGCCACCTCCTGCAATCTCCAACATCATTGCGGGAACAGGTAAACACGTTGCTGATGCACAGGGTGACTACATAGAAGTGTATTAGTAGTATCATGTTGGTAACAGTACAGTGTGCTGCTATGACTGTGTGTTTATCCCAGCATGCCTGCTGCAGTAACTGTATGAATGTCCTGAATTGTTATCTGCACCCATAGTACATACCAAAGTATAACAGCTGCACATAATTGCATGCCGGTGGTAAGGTTGTCAACAGATAGCCGCGTACATGGGTAGCACAGGGGGAAAGCTAACGCAAGTAGTGATATGCAATCATGGACATGTACAGTAATGGTGTCAAGTTGCCCACAACGACTATGCCATGTGGATGTTCACGCATGTAGATATGTGTGCAGTACCAATGTAATCCAAATCACAAATAACTATGACATAATATCAGTTCTACCATGGGCATCTGCGCTGTGTATTCCTGGGTACATGTTGATAGTGCCTACATATTTGCATTGTTACTTACTGTTATTGTTACCCCTTCTTTGTTGTACAATGCACTACTTCCAGCCCTGTTTACTGTAGCTTTGTTTGCATGCATGTTCGCTTGGGGTTCCCTGGAACACTGCTTACACCTGCAATGCAGAGTTACAGTGCTTCTGTAGACTCCTAGTGACATCTGCATAGCGTATGTCAACTTTACACATGACAGAACGTCACTGTCTGTCCTGTACGCATGTACGTTGCCTGTGACACATTGCACATGTCTTACCTGGCATTTACCCACGTGTGCAGTCATATATGCCAGTGCTATGAAACCGTAGCGGTACACCCACACATACACACCTTCAGTATGTTGTTCCCCGTTGGCCCTATGTGTTGGTACTCACCATGGCAATCACACTACTAGGGTAGCATGTGCAAAGGTAACCTGTGAATCAGCTCTATGGTCCAGTTGTTGTTTATGTGAGTCATGTGTCAATGTCACAGCTGCCACATGTATGCAGTCAGCCATCACCCTTGGCCAGGAACGTACAACACATGTGTGGGATGCCACCACACAGCCAATCTGGGGACTGGGCTCTCTGAACCCAGTAATGCCATACCCTGTCAGGTGGCATGTCATATATACTACATCCTGGACAAACGTCAACCCCAATCCCTGCTGCTACTATTGATAATACCCCTGGAGATGTTCCTGATAGTTTTGACCAATTCTTTACTGAGACATTTCAGGCCCTAGCTAGCCAACTACCTCCTAGCTCCCCTGGTCCTGAAAGTAGCACCCCTAGAAACCTACTTGCATTCAGCTGCCAACCAGTCGCCACTTCACTTCTCCGTACCTTGATTGAAACAGTGAAATCCACTACACGTTCTGCTGATCAACTCCCTGCCGAGTACCTATCAAAATCAGATGATGCTATTGCTTACCCCGTCTCAAAGGTAATCAAACGAACCATGGTAGAATCTAAATTTCCCATCATCTGGAAAATGTCATATGTAATCCCACTTCACAAAGGAGGCAGCTCTATTGAATTCTCCAATTATAGGCCAATAGCTATACTCTCCACATGCAAAGATTATGGAAACTTTAGTCATAGACAATTCATGCACCACCTAATCCAAAATCGCCTTATGGCAGACACTCAGCATGGCTTCCGTCCTCATCACAGCACTACTTCAGGCCTCCTAGCCTTTACTAACACCATAAACCATACTTGCAACACTAATTATATATCCTCAGCCCTCTTTTGGATCTTTCCAAGGCATACGATATGGTTGATCACCAACTTGTAATCCACACCCTGCAAACATTCTGTCTAGATACTGGAGCCTTCCAATGGTTTCAATCCTACCTGCATGGTCGACAGCAGGCTGGCCTCTGGCAGAACAAACTCTCTAACCTTCTACCTAACACCCTCAGAGTACCACAAGGCTCTATACTAGGGCCCTTGCTGTTCTCCATCTTCATTAATGACCTTTATACTGTCATCCCAAAAGTCAGCTGTATCCAATATGCTGAAGACTCTACTCTGATCTGCTCAGCCACATCTCCAGTAGAGTTATGGTCAGCTACCCAGACCACCTTTAATACAATAGAAAACTGGCTTTCTGAACATCGTCTGATCCTAAATCCCAAATAAACTAAACTGCTGTTATTTCACCAACACGTAGGTCTACCGCTTTCAACCGTTACCATAACATCAACTGATGGCACAATAATCTCCCCTGACCTATCTACTAAACTATTAGGTATCATCATAGACAATAATCTCAAATGTGACCTACATGTTAACCAAATTATCAAAGCCATCAATAGAAAACTAGGGTCACTTTACAGAATTAAAGCCTTCCTAGCCCCTCCAGCTAAAGGTGCCCTAGCTCGCTCACACCTTGTTTCAACCCTTCTGTATGCATCCCCTCTACTCTCGAATATGAACAAGACTTCCTTAACAAACACTCAATTTGCTACAACCACATTGCCAGGTTTGCCACTGGGCTGCCTTTTAGGACACATCATTGCATCAATCTAAATCAGCTTGGTTGGCTTGCACTACCCAGCCTAATACAGTATAACCAACTGATTATGGCCTATAAAATCCTCTATAATCCAGACAATACTCCTGCACTTCAAATATTATCACCCCCTATAACAATCCTAGACCGCTTCGATCCTCTAACAAACTACTAATTCAGACTAGCAAATTTAATAACACAGCCAGTGATTCTCTCTTTGCAAACTCTGTAAGTAGATCCTGGAACTCATTTCCAGCTGATATTACCCAACTTTCCACCTTAGGTCAATTTAACACTAGACTCAAACAACATTTGTCACTTAACTGGCTATGTCAATGTATCAAGCCTGGCTAACTCGAATGTGTAAAATCTGTGAACCAGTTTACTGTGTAATTTAATTTAATTTAATCCTGATTTGTGCTCAGGACTAACATTAACCTGTGGAACATGTTTAACTTGCTTACTTATGTAATCTCTTTAAATAATCTGTTTGTAATATGTAATGCTGGTATTATGTAATGCTGTATCTGCTTACCCTCGTAGCTTTTCTCCCCGGGCCTCCCCTGGAAATGGACATGCATCCAGTCGGACTATCCCGGTCAACAAATGTAGGATAAATAAATAAATACATAAAATATATTACAGTGACTACAATACAAGTCAGACATTGACACACACTGACAGCATGCTGAACACACTGGGGCATACGTGGGGACTCAGAATAGCATCCTGCCTGAGCATCACACACCTCCGCAGCTGGCACACAGGCATATGTTCCGTTGGAACAGAGCACATGCCACACATGGCACACACATCCCCTGTGCCACACACTCACAGCCTGTAGGGCTACACAACACACCTGCTACAGACGTGTCAGGTACCTGTCTTGTGTGCTGCACTGGGGTCCCGCTCAACAGGCTGTATCTGGTGAAGGTCACAGTGATATGCCTCAGGGGCACTATGGTCCACCACAGAACACATGCATACAGGTCAGTCAGAGGCATGGACACACATGACTCACTCATTGACCATGCCAGTATGGCTGCCTGAGACATACCTCCCTGGACTACATGATAGGGAACACAGAATGGATCTCTCAGCAGGTGGCACAGGCCAGTATGAGCCTGATCTTGGTTGCCAACATACCCTCAACAGGTATGCTACACTATATGTGGGAAGGGTGTTGTATGTCTACATTATGCTCAGTCTCCACTGTCATTCATAGGGTATCCGCTGGCTGTCAACTTGTGCTTACATGCTAGGGAAGCCACAATGATGTGCAAGGGTCATCTTGCACGTGACACCCATGGCCCGATGTATAATGGCAAAGCTCCTTGGTACACACATACTGCCTTATGCTGCAGGACATGGTTTACTTAGCCACCTCCATGGGTATCACACAGGTTAGGACACTAACAGTGCTGCTACACAACAGCAGTGTACACCGGAAGATGCATGCACCAGACACTGTCCTCAGCATGGTGAACTGCAATGTCTGTGCAGTACCAGATTCCTGATTCATGACTCACAGGTGTTACCCATCACTGACAGGTTATGCCCCATACCATGCCTGTCGTCCCCTACACATGTAACACACATGGAAAGGGGGGTGGTATCCCAAGGTACCACAGATACACACACCTCCAGGTTGTTGGCACAGCACAAAGCATCAGGGCCTAATCATGTGCAGCTAACAGTGTGTCGGACTGCCATGTGGTTCATAGCCTGGCACACACAACCCTCCCATACACAGGAAGACCACCTATCCTCCATAACAACACTGGCAATATGACAGTCTCAAGAACTGTGTTTATATGGCTGGACTGCATCCAGCCAAACATTGTGCTTGAGCATTACTGTAGCTACAACACACTAGTTGAAGGGTTCACAGCATGTGGTCACTGAATTGCAGTGGAATGACATGTTACCACTACCACAACAGGTGGGAACATGCAGCACCTGTACATCGACTACATGTACACTATATGGCCCAGACCAGATGTGTATCCCCTGCTGTAGGTATTTCACCATATAAACCCACACTGTATAGAGACATACCACGTGCGGACCCTGCACAGTAAGACACAGTCATATTGGTATACATTGCAATTACCATTTACAGGTATTTATGTGTATGTGTCACACACATACATCATGTGTGCAATGCCATTGCTGGTTTAGGCAATGGCATGCATTGTTATGTACAAAGACCCACACAAGGTCATACTGTGTGACACAACCACACATGGCAGTTGTGGGTTACCAAAACATACCCATCTGTACTCTGACAATGGTAATAGACACAGAAGCAGAGCGCACTATTGGCATTACTAGCCAACTAGCCCTGTTTGGCTGTGCTGATAGTGTGGTGACATCCCCTGTGTTTACTGGGGGAGTATGCAGCATCTGGTGTATTGTAGTATTTGCCAAAAGGATCTGTTCTCTCACACTTGCATTTACACACACCCTACTACCCCCACACACACGCACACTTGCCATTTGCAGGATTCATTCTCCTACCTAACTAAGTCATGACACGTGAGAGAGACGCATTAGCAAAGCGCATTATTCAGTTTACTAGATAGTTCCTCTTCTCTGGCTGTACTTATAGGGTGCTGACAACATCAGTATTTTGAAAGGGTAATGTGCATCAGGTAGTGTGATCTCCTGATTGTCAAAACTAACATGTTTTTCATACGGAAATGCACACACACAAACTCCCCACATTCAAACACACACACATGCCATTTACAGATTTCAAACTTCTACCTAACTACATTACGATACTCAGGAGACGCATTAGCAGAGTGCGCTATTCGCATTATTGGGAGGCTTCCCTTCTCCTGCTGTACTTATAGGGTGCTGACATCATCTGTGTTTAGAAAGGGGAATGTGCATCCTGTAGTGTGTTCTCCCATTTGCCAAAAGGGACATTTCCCTCACACAAAATTGCACACACACTAACCCCCCTCATCCAAACACACACACTTGCCATTTGCAGGATTCAAACCACTACCTAACTATGTTATGACACTCGAGATGGACGCATTAGCAGAGCGTGCTATTCGCATTACTGGGAGGCTTCCCTTCTCCTGCTGTACTTATAGGGTGCTGACATCATCTGTGTTTAGAAAGGGGAGTGTGCATCCTGTAGTGTGTTCTCCCAGTTGCCAAAAGGGACATTTCCCTCACACACAATTGCACACACACTAACCCCCCTCATCCAAACACACACACTTGCCATTTGCAGGATTCAAACCACTACCTAACTATGTTATGACACTCGAGATAGACGCATTAGCAGAGCGCGCTATTCGCATTACTGGGAGGCTTCCCTTCTCCTGCTGTACTTATAGGGTGCTGACATCATCTGTGTTTAGAAAGGGGAATGTGCATCCTGTAGTGTATTCTCCTAGTTGGCAAAAGGGATACTTCTTTCAAACAGTCTTGAACACACACTAACAACCTCCACACACACTGAGCATGTACAGGATTCAAACCCCTACCTAACTATGTTATGACACTCAAGATGGATGCATTAGCGGAGCGCGCTATTCGCATGACTGGGTGGTTTCCCTTCACCTGCTGTACTTATAGGGTGCTGACATCATCAGTGTTTAGAAAGGGGAATGTGCATCCTGTTGTGTGTTTTCCCAGTTGCCAAAAGGGACATTTCCCTCTCACAGCCTTTCACACACACAAACCCCACTCACCCACACACACACACACACACACACACACACACACACACACACACACACACACACACACACACACTGAGCATTTGCAGGATTCAAACCCCTACCTAACTATATTATGACACTTGAGGGAGACGCATTAGCAGAGCGCACTATCTGAATTACTGGGCATCTGTTCTGCACCTGTAGTATTTATAGGATGCTGACATCTTTATTTCTACAGATGTATGTAGATGTAGTACTACCTGTCAGGTGCATATATATGCATTTGCAGCCACCTACGTCAGGGTCAGATATGCACATCGCACTGGCAGGTTACGTTCTATACCATGCTTTGGGACCACAGGACCTGTAACACACAACACAACCAGTACAGAACACCACACCCACATCCAGGACACACACTTAGCTTCCCTGGGAACAGTGCCAGGATATGCAGGTGTTCACATACACCATTCCAGTTGTTAACATCAGGTACAGGCATATTGTGTGTGAGAACTACTCAGGCCTCTACCACTTTACCCTACAGCCACTACAATTTGTGGGTCCATGTGCTATGGCAGAACCACACACCACAGCCACATGGGTGAATACATATTGCACCTGTCCATCTGCAACTTGGGTACTCACTGTTCCACACCAGAGGTAGTCCACCATTGTTGACATCTGACCATACCCACCTTTCCCTGGACATCCATATCCCATCTCCACCCCCAGGCAAGGTTGTCACTGCACACAAACTGTGTTTAGCACAAGCAGACTCTACACTTGTGTAGACTGGGGTGGACGACTTCAGAGGACCCATGCTGGAGGACTATACTGGCCACTCAGCATAATCCTTGACAACTGCATTCTATGAGCATGTGTACGGTTTGCATTGGTCATGCTATCCCACATATACCCATGACTGCTCCACAACAAGACACCTGTCAGCTGTACACCAGCCATATATGCGTCGTACAACAGACAGAGTGACCTAATACATTGCAGAGCTGTAGCCCACAGAGGGAGGACATCTGTGGACAGTTCCGGCACGGCACTTCATTCACACATACTCATTACAACAGTGTTGACAGTGGAATCGTCCAGAGAATGCAGATAGGGCTCCCCTCAGTCTGTTATTGATGGACACCTACTGTCAGAGATCCTCAGCAACCATCTCACAGCACACACCGACAACATGGCTGTGGCTTAGCACATTCAATCCCTGAGACCTCCACGGTGCCCCTGCTTGACAGAGGCACAGCTCACTAGCCTCACATGCTGCCTTCTGCGACCTACTTTACAGTGGCACAGTAGCCTACTATCCTGGGGATGCAGATGCCAAGCACACTCTGGCTGAGCTGTCATTCCCTAGGGCAAGAAGCCTAGTATTGACCGCTACACCCATATGTTCAATTGTCGGATGCACAATATTTGTTGTGCTGTTCTACTGTTTGCAGGTCTTTATTGCCATAGCATTCCCTGTTCCTATGACCAACTTGTGTATCTGTGGAAGATGTTTGCATATGATGGCAATCCACTATATCACTTATGTCTCTGTGGTCATTTACTTTGTGCACTGGGCTGATTGCTGTGTTGTGGTTGGTTCCTGGACTGACACGTACAAATACCAGATATGTGTGGCCAACTGCTAAACGGAGATATGGCCTAAGTGTGTGAGCATGCCCAGTTCAGCCTTTCCATGGCATGTTGTCTGACATATGCCTCATTTATCAAAGTGTGCGAGCATGCCCAGTGTGAGCTTTCCATATGTTGCACTCTGAAGTCCACCATATATTTGGGTGTGTGTGAACTTCAACAATATTGCACGTTTATGGTTGTGTGTTGGGTGTCATGTTGTGTACTAACTGGCCAACTGCTTCGTGTCTGCCACAACAGGGATTATACTGTGCCTGCAGGGAGTGGATGGGATACTTTGCAGACAGTTCTCAACATACTTTCATAATGACCTAACACTGTAGTACCGTATAGTGTACTGGTTCAGTACTTTCACTGTGGTGGACAGTACCCTGAGCTTTAGTCCTATGACTGCTTGACATCTTCATAGTGAGCACAACAGACTGTGTAGGGGCCAGTTGTGCACATATGACCATGTTGCAATATGTTCAGATATGGACTACCTACACCAGGCTCGTCCAACATTGCTAGTGTAATCCACAACATGGGTGGACATTGGCAAACACTAGCGATGTTCCCTAGGCCATTTCTGATGCTAGTCACAGGGTGTGTTTGTCCTTCGACACACATTGTAACTGGAGTTTGCCATGGCATATGTCATGGTTAGTATACTGTGCCTCCGTCTACCTCTGACATAACAGTGATACCCAGGGTTAGCCTACCATCTCCCATACACACATCAGGATGCCTCTTGAGGGGTGTCGATATGTGGCTCTCTGGCTGACCTGTACCAGGAGTTTACTGAAGAGTGGGGGTGCCTTCTGTGTTATGGATCATTCTGTACAGCTTGTCCTATGTATGTCAGTGCTGGGGTTCAGGTCTCATGTGCATAGCTCACTGCCATTCAGATTGTACAAGGTGCAACATGTTCATTCATTCCAGGTTGGACATGGCTTCATACATCAGGCACAGCTTTCCTGTAGCTGGGAAGGATGGCGGTGTGTGGGGCTGCAGTTTGTTTACTCAGGCAACACATGGCATCTGTTCATGCTCTTTGCTACCCCTGGTGGGGTACTGTTGTGGACTTTACAGTTGATGGAGGTGTCTACTGTGGTATATCCCACAGGGGCTATTGTAGTCAGTTGTGACGCTGATGGAGGATGGCTGCAGAGCTACAGTGAGTTCCCCTTATCTACATCTGCTAACCTTCATGTTTGGGTGGGTATAAGCTACATGTTTCTGCGAACACTACAGCCACATGTTTGTCCAGTGAAGGATATTTATCACCTTTTGTACCCAGGTCTCACATTACATGTTAGGTACCTCATGGGTTAACACCTGTGTGGTAATTTGTGGGCACTTACTGTATATCCATGGTGGTCGTCTATACACAGTTCTGCAATTAGCTTGCTGACATGGCTATGGCTACAGTTGTCTGTTTGTAGGTGGCCCTTTTGTGGGTTGCTTGTGTCAGCTGGGGGTTGGATATGGTGGGCTGTTTGTACTCCTCTGCATACATGCTCAGTCACAGTCCTTCCATGTTGGCCTATACCTATGGGACATATATACAGAACGAGGGGAGGGCCAAGACCAGGCCTTGTGGGATGCCACTCATATCTGCTTTGTAGTCTGACATGGATGCGGCATGTCTGACCATGTCAGTTCTGTCCTTGGTCTGGTTTGCAACCCCTCTACTAACATAGGGGTATATATTTAATCTGGTGAACATATCCATACTGAACTCATACGGTATTGTCTAGAAGCATGTGCACGGTCCAGCTACGCTGTGTGGACCACATTGCCTCATCAATGACCTTAATGACTGCTTCAAATGGGTCAGACATGTTTAGGGGCAGGTTCTGCAGTTACAACAGCCACACTGTGTAGGGTCCAGTATCAGTAGGTCCACAATAGCCTTCTGTCTGCGGTACATACTGATCCTTTCCATAGCTGTGCAGAACAAGCTTGTCAGGATCCTGGGGTGGTAGTTTGGAGTATCCATTCAGGCAACACCTTTGTTGTGATGGACCACTGTTGTTGTACACTGCTCTTTGGGTACATATCCTGTGGTAAGGCTGACATTGGGCAGTAGTGTGATTTGGCATTCCATTATTCTTGGAGTCCATGTTGGCCTCAGCACAGGACACCATCACATACCTTTGCTGCTGTGTGTTCTGCTTTGCAGATGATGGCTGTTACCTCAGCATCTGCAATGTCAGGGGACCATCAGTCTGCTGGGATAGGTATTTTGCACTCGGGGGGGGGGGTGTTTGCACTACACCTGACAGGTTGTATGTTAGCAATATGTGTGTGTGTTTGGTATGTTGTTTGTAATATCTGTGTGATTCAGAGCATATCTGTGGATGCCCAACATGGCATCAGTTGGGTAAGCCTTGTGATTATCCTTAGTGTCCTGTACGTTTTGTATCTTCATAGGTTCATGGGTTCATACTAGGCTATACACCCTAGGCCATTAGTAAGCCTAGCCAGAGTGTGTGCGTCTTTCGCCACCCCTTGCTATGTTCAATTATGGCCATTTATGAGGTTCTTCACTGTGCCTCTGTCTGGTCGTGACACAGTGAGGAGCCCCCAGTATACATATACGGTCATCCATCCACTTGGCAATATTCCTGTTGAGGGGTGTCAGTGAGGGGCTCTGCCTACCATGGATTGGGATCCTGTTTCTGGGTGTGGGGAGCCTATGGGTTATGTATCTGTCCCTCCAGCACATCTTATTTCATTATGTGTTGAGGCTGACATCTGTGACTCTCACAGCTCCAATGGCTTTGATTTCCTGTGGTGTAGAATGTCCATTACTCCTGTGTTGGACATGGCCTTGTACAACAGACATACAATGCCTCTGTGTAGGCAGTGTGTGACTGCAGTCAGCTGGGGTGTCTACAGCCAGGCAGCATATGACATATATTTCACACCCTTTATCCTGTTGGTGGGGTAACTATGAGGTCTTCCGAACCGCTGCAGGTGTCACGTACGGTACATCCCATATGAGTCATTGTACTAGATTATGGGTCGGATAAGGGAACAGTACAGCAGCACAATGACCTCTGTTGATGTTGATGTGAATCCTTTCATGATACGGTGTCCAGTATCGACAGTCTTCATAGCCACATTGGCATTGTGGGTGTCACATGACAGATTAATGTCGACCTGTGTCCCTAGGTCCCTGATTACTCCTTGCATACATAATGGTTTGACACCTATGTGGTAATTTGTGTGTACCTTGTCTGGTATTTGGTGGGACATTCATACTGTCCAGTGTCTTCGGATGTCTGGGTGGAGTTCTTGTGTGTGAGAGTGTGGTCTGTCGCATGCTACAGACTGTACAGCAGTTTTGACTACAGTTATGTGCACATGGGTGGTGTCCGCTGCTTTGTGCATTGTCAGTTACCTGGCAATATGGGTGTCTGTGCTGCATATGGATACTCCCCCTCCTTTGATGTTTTGGTGCAGGTGTTGGGGCCATAACACATGATATGTGGTATAACCTAGTAGTGCTGGTGTGCTATCACTAGGCTTGCAGCAGGCTTCTGTCACTGCACAGACATCAATGTTCTCCATAATGGGAAGTGCCTCAGGGGCATGCATATTGCAGTTTACACATCTGGCATTGGTCAGCATTACCCTTATGTTTCCTCCTACTTATGTTTTCTAGGGTGGTGGGTAGTCTTTTTGGCCTTGCCTACATACGGCTCTATGAAGGTGGCAAAGGCCTTATCCAGTATCCAGACGCACACGGGTAACAGCTGCAAGCCATCCCTGGAACAGCAGCATGGCTTGTCATGCTTGACATCTCAAGCAGACACACATTAGACCCTCTTGGACTGACAGCTGTAACTGTGCCAGCTGTTAAACATGAGCATTCTGTGTTTGTACTGTGGCATCATTCTTGGTGAGGGTTGGATGCTGCACACAGCCAGTGTCATCCCGCCCTGGGGTACATACTCAGAGGGACCATCCATGTCTCTTTTGATGTTGACCAGGGAGGTACATCTCAGGTAATTCACACCAGCATGGACATTGAGTGCATCATATTTCTGCTTGCTTTGGGGTGACCTGCGTACTTGTGTTATGTGGCATTTTGTGGCAGCCTACAAGCAGCTTACTCTACCCTTTCCCTTGTTCAGTCTGGTGAGTGGGACAGCAATGTGTCTGCCTATACAGACACCTATTACGACTGTATCAGGCATGTTGTTTCTCCTTCTGGCCTGTGACTGTTTGGCACACCAGCTTTGCGTACTATTCATTGCATGTGCTATGTTTGAAGGTTGTGGTTGCTTGTGATCTACTTTGGAGGCTTCTGTTGGTGTGGTGTGTTTGTAATTAAGACCTCCGGGAATATTTGTCTGTGTTTATGTGTTTGGTTTACAGTTGTGGTAGGTCTATGTGGGACTGGGTTTGTGGTGTATGTGGTTACCTTCTCCTCCTGACTAGTTTTGACAGTACTGAGTTGGTGGAGCTCAACCTCTAGTTTGGATACATGGATGCATCTATCACATATATTTGTATTTATTGGGGGGTGTTGTGGTTGTCTGTGTACTTGGTACTGGTGTCACATTGCCTCTGGATTCACAGATTCTACTTGTTGTGGCTGGACTTAGTGGATTGTATGTGTGCACATATGTTGTTGCCATACTACTGGTCAGTGATTACTTCCCTTTTTATGTTTGCTCTATCATGTGGTAGCTTCCTCATTCTCTTGCATGGTTTGGTAATGGCTGGAGGCCAGCATGCCAGATGCCTGCGTGTATGGCATTGTGTGTTGTTGTTATTTGTGATTGCATACTCCAAACATTCCTGGCTGTGTTCATGGAATGCCTGTATAACATGTTCTGTGGTGTGACCCATATTCTGCACTTGCACAGGGCCTTTTGTGGATTCAACATCGGTTTTGAGGGCTGCAACCTATGCTTTACACATGTTTTTCACTGTGGTATTCTGGCCAGGGACTGGGGTCAGGATGTGTATATCCAGTATGATTACTCTATGGTCTGGTCTTACCAGTGAGGGGTACACTTCTCATCTTGCCATCCAGTACACATGTTGCTGATTATCACATCCAGTATGCTTACCCCTCTTGTGGGAGTGGTACATTGTTCCTGGGCATTTTGATTTATGGAATCTGGGTAATTTTCTCCTACTGTGTTGGTGCTAGTACAATGCTACCGGTGTATGTCTGGGTATTTTCAGTCAAGCAATATAATGTGGTTTGGGGGGCTTGATATATTCATGTATTCCGACATAGGCCAGGTGCAGTTCCTGGTATTAGGACAGTAGTCTGCAGCAGGCTATATACTGGGAGGCGGTTTTAGCCATTGGTATTTGACCATGGCTAATCCATGCTGCTTCTTGTTGTGGTACCAACATGGGGTGTGGTTATCCTTGCCATTTCTTGCTAGTCACCCTCCTTTTGTAGCTTGTTCCATGTTTTGCGGCTGTACAGCACAGTACGAGGCGTGACCTGGTAGTGTTAGGGTGCTGATGTGAGCCTTGACCCAGTTCTCTATTACAGGACTGGTATCTACATTCTCCATACTGTGTGCGTTTACATTGCACACATCTTGCTGTTTATACATCTGTCATTGGGTAGCATTACATCTAGGTTCCTATCCCTTGTAGAACCTATGAAGGTGGGTTTGTGTTTTGAGACTTACCTATTCAGGGCATGCTGTGGGTACTGACAGCCTTTGCCGGTATCCATGGGGCATGGCATGATAGGTGCATGCCACCCCTAGCAGGTGGTGCATCATGTCAAGCTCCGCATGTCTTCCCAGCCTGAAACACATTGGCTCCCCTTTGACTAACTGCATTACTTCAGCCAGTTATTACACTTGATCATCCCATCGTCATTTTGTGGCTTCATGCTTGGTGAGGGTGGATGTTAGTCAGGGTGCTCAGGTGTGCATATAGTACATGGTGTTACATTACTTAACACATAGCATTCATGCCTCAGGTGGTGCTGTAGGGCTGCCTCTGTCGGATGCGCATATTACACTTCCCTGTACATGTTTGTGAGCAGGTCATGTCATTTTAGGCATCCATGTTATTATTTGAGTGAGTCAGAGGGGGTATCATTCCCAGGGTTCCTACTGAGCCAGTGTATGTGCTATGCGTTGCCTCTTTGCCAAAGCCAGGGCATACTGGGCACGCCTCCTTCTGCCTACTGGGGCAGGCTCAGGTTGTTCCTCCTCCGAGTCACGCTCTGCCTGTGATGGCCTTGGCAATGGTGGGGGGCTGTTTGGCCCGGCCCTATGCTGGTCCTGCTGCAGCTGTTTTCGCAAGATCATATTATGTAGCATAGCACATACCATGACAATTTGGGTACATGTAGTTGGTGTGTACTGCAAGGGTCCACCAGATGTGTCCAGACACCGGAACCGTGACTTGAGCAGCCCAAACACACGCTCTATTACATTACGTGTTTGTGCGTGTGCCTCATTATGGCGTTCCTGTTCAGGTGTGTGTGAGTTTCTGATGGGTGTCATCAGCCACGGCTCCAGTGCATAACCTGCATCCCCCACTAGGTGTCTGTGTGGGATGTCCCCATTGGCAAATGTCTGGTACAGCTGCGTCAAATGCCAGATGTGGGAATCGTGGTAACTCCCAGGGCAGCCAGCACACACATTCATTATTATGCCCTGGGCATCACACACGACCTGGCAGTTGATGGAGGGGAAGCCCTTGCGGTTAATGTAGGCCCTACCCCGCTCACCGGCTGGTGCGTTGATGCGTATGTGCGTGCAGTCTATTGCACCCAGTACCTCAGGGTATTCTGCTATTTGCTGGAAGAGACGCATATTGCTGGCCAATACCTCACGGGCATTGGGGAAATATACATGATCACCGACATGTGCTGACATGGCATCCAGGAACTGGTGCAGTACCCTGGAGGCTGATGCCTGTGATATCCCCATCATATCGCCAGTTGGTCTCTGGAAGGTACCTGTTGCTAGTATTCTTAGGCCAACACATACCTTGGTTTCCACTGGGATGGGTTCCCCTCTGTTGGTTCTGTGTGTGAGGCGTGGCCTGCACAGATCAACAATTTGCTGCAGGAGCTCTCTGTCCACTCTATAGCGCTCTGCTATCTCCAGCTCATGTAACCCATGGTAGGTGACCCTGGGCCTGTACACTCTTCTCCGTCTCCTCACTGTGGGTTGTCTGGCACCATCTGCATTGTCACCACCCTCAGCAAGTCGCCTATGTCTCATTATGACAGCTATGGCAGCCCCTAACATTTCTGCTCTGAATGAGGCTTTTTCAGTTTTCACTTCTATTAGCTTACTCCTGTCTTGCAGTGTCTCTTAAGGGAAACATCATGCACTACTGTTTGCAGAGTTTTAAGTGCTGGGCTGGGCTACTATTCTGCCTGTGTAATTGCCTGCTTCTAATTGTTTTCACCTGCTAGCTTCAGCAGTTATCCCTGCTAGCTTCCTATTAATTCTGTTGCTTCCTTTTTCCTCTCTGTTTCCTCTGGGGAGAGCAACGTGCATACTATCAGAAACACGCTCACAGTGGCTTACACGCGCGCACACATGCTTACACGGTTCAGAATCTACTTATTCGGGTTAAAACGCGCGTACACCCGCGCAAACACTGTTACACATCTGCCAACAGCCTCCAACATACTCAGCCTGCCCTACACGCACACACACCCACGCAAACGGTGTTAAACATCTCCCAACACGCTCCCACATGCTCAGACTGCCTTACACGCGCGCACACTGTCCTACTCGTGCTTCATGGCGCGCACATGTGCGCATGCACGCCCAGCAAGAAACTTTGGTGTAAGTAACAGTGTGCACCTTCCATTTCTTGACTTTCCATGACTTATCTAGTGGCACACCTCTTTCCATGATCTGTGCCTGTCATCTGTCATGTTACACTGGCCTCCAGTGAACTGCATTTCTTTCTACCATTCCCCCCTGTGATGTCACCTATCTCCTACTCTATTCCTCCCCCTTATGTATCTCTTACACTACTCAGACTGTGCTCATTTGCTATGTGACTGTGAGATTCAGTATCCGTACCCTCATTTACATGAGATTGCCTACTAATGCTTAGTTACATGTCTTAGACTCAGCTTCCCCCCTTAGCAACCACTACACGGTGGCCATGTTGTTTTTGGTCTGCTGGTCCCTGCATTGTCATTCCATGTATTGCATGAAACCCACATTTGTGGGTTTATAACCTTCTTTTTTATGTTTTTATACAGCGCAGCCCATTTGCGCGGGGCTGCGCTGGGTATAATTTTATTATTTTGGCATCGGGTTATATTGCCAATGGCCACATATTTGGCCATTGGCATGCTGCCTGAGTCATATGCAACCTTTTTTTGGAGCTGACATGGCTCCGTTGTGGAATTTGCAGAAACATACTCAGTTGTCAACTGAGTACATTTCTGCAGCTAAAACGTCTCTTACACGGACTGGTTTCTGCTTCGTGGATCGCTAATATACCTTATTTGCATACCTTTCGGATGCAAGTGAGGTATTTAGCATGTCCACACCCAGTCCGTGTAAGAGACGTTTTAGCTGGTCTCTTACACGGAGTTTAGGGCTGTTCCTGGATCGCGAGGCTTGCATGGAGTGTTGCACGTCTCTTACACTCCGTGCAAGCCTTCGTGAATTCTGCCCATAATCTAGCTCATATAAAGAAATCTCCTTTTCCAGCTTGTTTTCTTTTTTGGTTAACTTTTTTACATTTTCTATATTACTTTCACTACTTTATTTTTTCTTTAAATATTTATTGTATGTATTGTAGTATACCATTCATAATCTTTTCATGAGTTTTCTATTTCTCCTTTTACATTTTGTATTTCTATTACTGAAACTACCATCTTCCTTTACTAATCTGCTAATTAACTCGATGCATCTCCTTTTCTTTGTAAAAAAATGTTTGCTTAAATAACCATTCTTGTTTTTTCCCTTGTTTTCTAGCCATTTTACAAAATGATTAGAAAAGCCTATTTCAACTACTTCCCTTTCTCTTAACTTAATCCTGTATTTTATAGAATCAAAAAATGTAATCTGTTTAATTTCTATACATACCCCTTTTATAAGTCCATGAATTTTTTGTCCCAAAGTTTTAACTTACCACATCTTCTAACTTAATATTTTCTTATATTACTTCTTTTCTTTTTATGCCTAGTGTCAAAAAGCATTGCTTTTGTTTTAGAGGAGTTAGGCAGAAAGGGCAAAAAATCAGCCTGACTGAGTTCAAGAGGAGAGTGTGGTGCCTGTTCCTTCATATTTCTCAGAAGTATCACAAGTTCAGTCTCCCGCCAGATTCTCATGTCCTTAGCAAGTCGAGTGTTTTTTTTTTCCTTCATGAAAATCTCTGCTAGTTTTTTTTTTTTTTTATGTTGTGCCTAAACATCCACTTTCTGGAATTGGTATTCTTTCATTCATCTGTGTTCTTGAACTCCGAGTAGTTATAGCTACTTATCCTTTGTTGTGAATGGTCCTGTGAGGTTGAACAGTGGGCTTTAGATAAGCTGCCTACAAGGAGAGAACCTGGGTAGGATAGCAAAGTATATTATTTTTATACCCCACATTTCTCATTATAGAACCTATAATGCAAATAGATGCAGTGATCTCTGCTACTTTACATGGCACTTGGTTGCATGACTGAATCACTATTTAGCAAACCACAAATCAGGCAAGAGCTCATTTGAAAGAATTGGCACTTAACATCTTTTATAACTTGCTCTGAGGCTTTGTGACTTCATAGTTACTAGGAGACCTTTCTCACTATGTAAGAATTACCCCTGCCCGCAACTTTTCTGGATACATCAATTTATTTGTACTCTCTGCAGTGCTACCTTCTAATATAGTATGTGTGGTTTGTTGAATGCTATTACTGCAGTGTGATACTCGGGTCTGTTTCTGATTCTTCTCTTGCATCAAAGTCTGATAAGTGATCTTCTTTGATAATGCACAGTTGTATAAGATGCAATGTTCACCTTCTTCAGTTAAAGCTTTGCCAAGGAAGGATGGCAAGCTGTTATTCAAAACAACTGTAGCCTTCTATTGACCTCCACTGATGTCTATATGAATATTCTGCAAATCAGATTGCAGTGACCAAATAATTTAGTAAAACAGATTGGGTGCAAAGTCTTTTCTGGCTGTAGTTATGTTCTTCGGTGCTTCATATAACAGCAGCAGAAAATGTACCATACATTTCCCCTGCAGAACAAAATTGTTCCAAAATATTTCCATATTAGCTTCTAGCTTTTGCCACCACACATATGGGATAACAAAATATGGGATGGATACTATAAATATGTGCTGGTTATAAAACTCAGAGGGAGACTATTTAGGAATTAGGATAATGAAATAAACAAGAAGCTGCCAACTGAAGCCTGTGCAGGTAATTTCCTGATGTTTATAAATGCTTCATTTCCCTTCTGCAATGGTCCTAAATCCCTATTGTGAATCCAGAGATTCCATAAAAAGAGGTTTTCCTCCTCATACAACGGTACTATGGGAATTTCACAGGTGGAAAAATTCAAACAAGTCACTTCTGGAAAGCCTCGTCTGGTTGCATTACTAACAGATGGTATTAAAATTTAATATAATTTGATGAGTGCAAAGTGGCACAATGGTTCGCATTTTTGCCTTGCAGTACAAGGTTCTTTGGTTTGTTTCTTAGCTGTGATGGCTTCTCTGTGGAGTCTACACATCCTCCTTGAGTTCACGTGAATTTTTATCAGGTGTTTGCTTTCTTTCCACATACTATACATGTGATCTAGGTACATGGCCAGCTTTCTTCCAAGTCCCCATAAGGTGTGTACACCATACATGTGGGTGTGTGATTTATAGTTGGCTAAAACCTCTTCTAGGATTAGTTTAGTGCTCACTGTTTGCATAAACTCTGTGTTTCTAACAGCCCTGAACTAGATTAAGCCGGTGACCAAGAAACGGATCAATTGGAACATGCTAATGCAGTGGCATATTGTCCTATTTAATACTAGGTATTAGCATGATGATTTGCATTAAGGAAACTAAGAAAAATACCGGTATTAAATTAGTGGTGAAAATCGGACACAATATTCTGGATTTGTAGATCACATTCTAAACATATGTAGGTTAATCCAGACTGATAAACACCCATTTAAGTTGCAGAAGTCACAGAAAATGTTTACACAGCTTTAACAACATAAAGCCATATTACGTGATCTCAGCTGGAAACCATGACTGATGTCTCCTCACTGCTACAGGAAATGCAGAGTTCTGAATTAGCATAAACTGATACATGAAGCAGTGACAACTGCATTAGAATTTGTTTGTATAAAAGAGACCTGATTATGACTCTTTTGTGGGGATAATATGCACGTTGGGTTGGGATTACTGAGATTATTTGGTAGGATATTAATTGATTTGCACCTAAACGCTATATTTACTGAGAGATACAGTAGTTAATGCTGGTTAGAGACAACATTTTGTAATTTGAGATTTGTACTCTCATATGTTGTTCCTGTTGACATCTCTCATATTACAGAACTGTTGATTTACTGACTGACATCAGAAACTGACCACATGTAGAGAACAGATCATTACCAGAAGTATAAAACTTGTTTGTGAGAGTAGCACCACATTGAAAACGTGCGTGTGTGTGCACATGTGCATGTTGCAACCTCCATATCAGTAAGTGCAACCATCACTGCTTGATAAGACAAGCCCTTCTCTCAAGTCTATGCAGCATCACTGTGGTCCTACAGGCCTCTATTTACTGATTCAAGAATGGAGCCAATGACCATAACCAACATTCCCCTCCTCTGGATGTTGTGCTGGTGTTAACCTTATCATCTCCCCTGCCAGGCTTCTCCAATGCCACTTCTCAAACTCAGGTTTTTGGGGATGAAGCTGGGGTTTTATCTCTCTACTCCATGGAGAAAGGCATAAAAATGTAATAGCTATTCTATTTAGAAAAACTGTAGGTGAATTAGTGGCTGTTCATAAAAACACTGACTGATAACTAAAGGACTTCAGGGAAAATGGATAATACAGAAAAGTTAATTTTACTAACTGCAGGTTATACAGAAGTTTTGAAGTCACAAAACCTCTTTTTCTTTGTCTGTTACTTTGACGTCTCATCTCACTTTTTAAAAGTCCATTAAATGGTAACAAAAAACACCATTTCTTTTAAATTATGTTAAATAAGTCCAGGCTTTCTTAGCCTTTCACAGATTTACATATCTAAATTAACATGATTCTACATACAGCGTCCATTTTACTTTAGATCTATACAATAAACTATCCATCTAAAAACCCAGCACTACAGGCTGTTGCAGCCATAGTTAGAATATGACGCTTCAGCTGCTCTGTCTTAAAAAGCAAAATGCTTTAATTTCATTTGAATATCATTACCATAAGACTTCTTTGACCGTCCTGAGATGTTCTGGATACTGGTCGCATGGCTGCATTGGCTTGTGATATCATTAAACAATATCAGATTAAATAAAATTAACTTAGTTTTAGAGAGGTTATACCATCTGCATCCTCCTCATCATGAAAGCCTTGTGTATTCAAGGATAGGAGGCTGCTGCAATGTGAAGTTCTCTTTAGTTGCAGTAACATTGGTTCTTTCCCTATATATAAGAGATTAGAGTTTGAATAATGGATTTAATTCCTCTTTATTTGTTAATACATGTCATGGCAGAAAAACATCTTCCAACCAGCCCACCTACCCAGTTATCTAATATATTTCACCATGTATAGGATAAGAATGCATTACATAATATTTGTTCCAAATTTCAGCTGTACACCACAAATCTATTAAGTACCTTTATTTTTAAATATTTTCTTTGTTTGTTCTCTCCACTGTAACTGTTGATGTGCTGCATACCACTGTAAAAACATGTATTTTGTAATTTGTGTGTATACTGATCATGTCTAAATGTATCTGTAATTTTTCTATGGGGAGCTTTTCTCCCCGGGCCTCTGCTGAAAAAGGGCCTTTTCTGCTCAGACACCCCCCGTTAAAAAATGTAAAATAAAAATAAAATAAAAATGTAAAGACTATGGTGTAATAGGTGATTGATTATGCAAGGTTCATAAAACAGTCACAGATGGAAATTCCCACAGGTCCGTTATTAATCTACTATGGTTTTATACTTATTTTTTTAACCACAGTAGAATGAAAAGGATTGTTTCAGAGCCATTATAGATGTATTCTCAGATAATACCTTATGAATAAGATACTAGCTTTTTTAACAGGTCTGAACTTCTCTGCATCTCTGCGTTTATTATATTCTGAAAGAAACTCTGAACACTGCAAACAGTTAAATATAAAATATTAACATGTAGAGAGCAGTGTGATGATGTCACAGCAGGACTCTAACTAACCTTTCCTCTGAGGAAACTAAAAAGTCACAGAACAAAAATGAAAATATTTTGCATTGCATTTACTAATATTTTTATCAGTCGGTGTTTAGTCCAAGATACATGCAGAATGATCTTTCTTAAGTTAATCACAATTTCCTTTGAGAAGAAGAGATTAGTTACTTCGGATTTGATGAAATGAAAACATGTCTGACAGGATAAGCTATTACACACTGAAAGACAAGTGCCAAATAAATGTTACCTTTCCTGATATTTCATGTAGCAGTGCAAAACATAAGTTACTCTTGTATTACAGTTCCCATGAGCTTTTGCTTAGTCCTTGTTTGTAGGTTATTATCCAGATTTTGATCCCTTTATAGATTTTCCTGTTAGAAGCTTTTACTCACTTTCCTTGGGGAAGCTGAAATCTGTCAGTCGTGATGTTTGTCATGCTGTAGATGCATAATTTCTGCAAAGCTAGCTCATTCATTACAGGCTGGAGAAGGTTGGGGAAGACCTGGGAATGCAGGATTAAGAAATATTCAGAACAGTGTAAACCCAAAATGGCTTTGAATGCTAACACGGTTAAAAATTGGTCTAACTGTATTTAGTGTCATCTTAATTACAATTAAGCTAGAAATGGGCTTTTACTGCTCACGCTGATGAATACAGCCATATGCACACTTCTGTATATTTATCTTTTTTCTTATTAAATTGGAAGCGACATCAGCTAAGTAGTTTTCAAACTTTAGCTCTTCAGATTTTAATTTTTTAACTAATCCAGATTATTTTCCAGTCCAGTACAGTGTAAACAAATGATTTCTGTATTTCCATGTATACAATAAGAAACTCTTTCACCTAGTTATTTACAATATTTAATATGTTTTATTAGTCTCCATCATGATTCTTTTGATGGAATTGTGGTATCCCTAAATGTAAGTTTCCTGTTATCGAATTATGAAACCATTCTTTATAAAATGGAAGTCGAATAAACAAGTCGTGGAACATGTTCATTGTCACAGTGGCAGGGCTAATCTAAATGCTACTTTTTTAAGTCTGTGGAAAAGGTTCAATAAAAGAATGGCCTGAAACTTAATTTCTGAAATGGAAACTACATGACATATTGTGACACAGTAGAGCAAATGAAATACTTCTGAGCAGAAAGGTCCACATGGGCAGAGTAATACATCTTGGATAGAGCTGAGGTGTGACTTAGTGGAAAGATTAGTAGGTGTGTATAGAAGTTAAAACATTATCCATAGGGATGGGGGCAAATCACCTACCAGAAATGTCCATTGAAAGGTTATTTAGATAACCTGACTTAGAAATGTTTGAATTCCAGTTCTGTGCAACATATTTTCTAAACAGCAGAGAATTTCTGAGGCTACATTGGGAATATCCATTGGAATTTTTTTTTCCTTGAAACACAACTTTGAACTCTCAAGTTGTCAAACATGTATTCAGAGCTGTCATCAGCATCATATTGCAGTCAAATGCTTATTGATTTTTATGTATTCCTTTTTTTATACATATTTCAGCAATTCAGACTTTTCACCTTTTTCTAACCAATAAATGTACATGCCTTTCACTGCTCTAATATTTGTGCCATTTTTATTTCCCCAAGCCTTCCTTTCTTCACCATCAATGAAGGTAATAATTTCCACAAATTCCATTGAAGGGTGTGCCGATTAGTCCATTGGAAGATTCTGAAATGTTCAGTTGATTCCTTGGGTAATTCTATACTTGGAATCTATGACAAATAAAACAAATAACCAGTGTTGCTCAGCAGCTAAAAAGGACTCGCCAGTATGAAAAAGTAGAATCCCAAACATGTAAACCAGAGTCTGATTCACATAAAAAAATGTCATTATATTTCATTTAAAATTACAAGTAAATTGCATTATATTTCATTTAAAATTACAAGTAAATTGCAAACACTTTCATGTTTACATTGAATGCTTCATCAGATGTTAAAAACTAATGCAGTGAACTGCCCTTATTAAAATATCCTTCAAGTGATATTAATGTACAAATCATAGCAAATGCAAACAATTTTCAAATACAAATAATATCAGGAGAATTCCTTTTAAATTTCATTAAAAATGGTTTCTTGTGTGTGCGATGGAGTGTTTTAAATTTGTGATAAATCCCACTATCCAATCAGCTAGTCTGGATGCAAACTAAATTCAGTTTCAAGCATAATCATAAATATAAACACAATCGATGCCAACACCTCCTTGGAGTTAATGGAGGTGGTGCTGTAGCAAACAGTTTAATCTCAGACTCCAGTTTTTTAGGAAAAAAATAATTCCATGTGTTTTGTTTTCATTCTTTCGTGGCACTTTTTTTCTTGGAATACATCTCCTGTAGATTACCTGTCTAAATCCATACCTTTAGCACGCTGTAGTACATCCACTGTCCTTCAAGTAAAAACTGTGTCAAGCTCCTTAAATTTGTTAAATAAAGACTAAATCCAAATAAAGTGAAACCAATCACCAAGTACTTTACCTTCAGCTAAAATGTTCTGATATTTTTAAATGAAAAACTGAATAATATTCAAGCCATTATTTAAGGTTTTCATCTTTTTCTTGAACTCTGAATTTCAAATCATGGTATTCATGCTTTTGTACTGGTTTATGCTAACAGAATGGCTCAGTAATTAAGATTTCTGCCTTGTAGTCCCCAGATCCTGTGTACAATCTTAATAGATTCATATATTCTTATCTGGCTATTGATATGTGAGAAGCTTAAGAAGCCTAGACCTACATTTCCATAGTAATTATTTGCCCTTATATTTTTCAATATGACTCTCCAAAGACAGGTCACATATATGTTGGGGTAATTACATGTATCCCCTATCCATGAGGGCCACTGGTGCCAAAACCAGGGGTGACTTTGTGATTTCCCATCCATTCGTCCAAGTTACATTTTAATACAGTAGCAGAAGTACTCTGTTTTATGTGAAGCAGAAGACAGTTCCACAGAAGTGGTATTTTCTGACACATCTATCTCTCCAGCATGTTCTTTTAATCTTGCCAAACAGACTGAGTTCCCTTGACCATGTGTTTACGATACCATTTGACTTGTGAATGTGGAATGCGGCTGAGAGAACAGTGTCTGTCGAGGCAGAGGTCACCTCCCAAGAGCCTGCATGAAACAGAAAGACACACAAGACTTTGAGATGGTTTTGTGTAGTATTTATGCATTATGCTCTTGAATTTTTTTTGTTAGTGAGGAATCAATGTGGTGATTGTGGCATTAAACTCAGTGATCAGACTAATGAGTGCTAAGTACAGACATTATGTCTCCTGTCTTGGATATAAGTTTTCTGATGAAAAAGGACTTCCTTACAATAGTGGATACATTGTAATCAAAGGACAGTTCATTATCAAAATATGTTCCTAGATTTTTAACTACAGGATCAATTTTCAGGTGAGATTATGTCAGTGTGATATTTACCAATGGAATTATGTTTTCCAAAAGATACAATTATACATTTCTTGGCATTTAGTCTCAGTCCATGGTTTTAGCACAAACTATTTGCTTGGGAAAGGCCATCTTGTAGGATCCTGGTGTCCTTAGGGGGAGCTCATGATGGCAACAAGTTTGTAATCATCTGCACCCTTGGTCAGCCACAATTCTTTTACATTAGGTTTGACCTCTGACAAGTAAATGCCAAAGAGAAGTGGCTAAAGGACTGAAATCTGGGACACTCCACTAGTGATGGGTCTTTTGGAAGAGACATAGCTGTCGAACCTTACTTTCTGTGTTCTATTTGTGAGCTAATTTGCTATCCAATGAGTTACATAGGGGGTAACATCTAGCTGAGAGAATGTATCTACAATACTTGAGTGTGAGATCATGTCAAATATATTTGCAAGGTCCATATAGATTGTGTGCACTGATTTACCCTCATCCATTGCCTCAGTGACTTTTGAAGAAGTTACCTAGGTTAAGTAGGCAGGACTAGCCCTTGATGAATCCAAACATTCAATAATGGCCTTTTTCATAGTCTTAGTAGATAAAGGAGGTAAAGGTTATGGATCTGTAAAGGTTATGGATCTGTAATGACATGGGTTCACTGAAGCCCCATCTTTGTGCAGGTGAATGAATCTTAATTCATCTAGCACAAAGTCTATTTTGAAGCTAAACATTAAATAGGCTCTGTAGGCTGGTCTGACAAATTCATGTTTTAGGCTAGCCAATAGACATCCTGGTATGTTATCTGGCCCCATACCTGTAGTGTTCTAGGCTTTAAATTGTGCCTTGAGAATATGCTCTTGGGAGATTTGAGGGGGGTAAATCTGAGAGTACTGTGGAGATTTGAGGGGGGTAGATATGAGAGAGTACTGGTGGGGAAAGGGGAGTGAAGTTGGTGCTGATTTTATCCTCTAGTAGATTGGCTATGTCCTCTGGGTTTGATTATGTGATGTCATTAACTGTTAGCTCTTTGCACTGTTGGGCATTGTTACTGATATTTCTAACAGTTAAATACTTTGGTGTTATTTTTTGTCTATGTGGCTATTTTACCTCATATCTGGCTTTGGTTGAGTTGATCAGGATTTAGATTTCCTTCTTTATATTTGGCTTCTTGAGAGTTTTTTGCATGCACTGAATTTTTGTATTTTTTTACTTAGCTAGCTTATATTTCGATTCAACCATAGTGGTTTATTTTTGGATTTTGCATTTTATTTATTTTTGAGGGGAAACACGTGCACAGAACTTGGTGGTAAAGGATTCCAAATAAGCAGTGGAATTGTCTAGGTGGAAGCGGCTTTTGAATTTAAACTTACTTGTCATCACTTGGCTTTAATAGATTAGCCTTTCTATAGTATCTGAATTCTGAGGTATTGGATGATGCTTCTGGCTTCAGTCTTAAGGTCAATGTGATGGAACTAAGGTCCAATCTGACTAGGAAAGAGGTTACAATACGTGGGCAACAGAGTTTTCCCATACTGATAAGGACTAAGTCCAGACTTTTGTCTCCCTTGGTTGGAGTATGGACTAACTGGTCCAGGGAGTTTTTATGAAGTTCAGAAATCTCTGTGCATATATGTTCGTAGACATGCAAGACTTCCATTTAATGGTGGGTTAGTTGGTGTTTGGTTTAATACACGAGGTCTCCATACTAGTTAAATACGAGGTATCAGCTGAGGGGAAGAGAGACATGATCCTTTAACTGTGATGCGATATGGGGTTTTTTGTATAGTAAGCTGGATGCGAAAAAGTTCCAAGTCATTATCTTGTGCAGAGTGTCTGAAGGTAAGATTTTTTTTTAAAGAAAATAGTGACACCTCTACCTTTAATGCCCACTTTTATTGCAGTGGACCTACACAAGTGGTAGGCACTTAAGTTCTCCCCAGATGAAGTTCTGTCACCTGGCCCTGAATCATGCATACATCTGCTTTTTCTGTGCTTTAGGTTGCAGAGTTTTTTGTTTTTGTTTTTTTTTTTTTGTTGTTAAAGCTCATCGTGTTGAGCAGCAATACCTTAATATTGCCCTGATTTTTTTTTTAGTTATTTGGAAACTTTAGAAGATTGAATTTGCTTAAAAAGGTCAGTATGGGATGGACAAGGTTTTAATCAAAACACGGCATCCCTGTGGGAGAGATGTAGGCCTTTTTTGACAAAAATCCTCTTCCTATACTGATATACATTGTGCCCTCTTAGAATGACATCAAACATCAAAATCTTAGCCAATTGTTGAAGTCCGTTAAATTTTGCTTGTATTGTGACATCACCTCTGCGGTTGACTCTCTCCATTCCTCCTACATATCTAACATCTGTAACTTCATTCCCCTTAACCAAATACTTCAGGTGAAATCATTCAAATCTCAATTAAAACACATAATGAACACATTTCTGTGTTTCTGCTCAGCTCCTGGCTAGACAAAATTTCACATCTGTCCACACAGTGTATTGTAACCTATGCTATCCCTCATAATATATCAGTATATAGTGCGATTAGCTAGGATATCTACAGCCTGTCTCTCTATCATCCTTTATCCTAAACCACCTTCTTTCCTTTCCCGTCTTTGCCACTTCCTACTTCTTCTTACATCCTCCACTTATTTTTATTACATTCTTCTATTTTCCTTCAACATCTTCTGACTTATTACCTTGATTTCTCTCTCGTCTTTCTTCCCCTTTCCCGTCACATTCCTTCTGCATCTCCACCTACCCAGCTGCAAACTATACACTGCCATTACAGCCTCTTACTCAACTTTCCCCAATGTCCTCTCACACATTTTATCTACTAATCACCTGTTTCAGTCTCTACCACGTCCAACGCATGATCACACCCCTTTCTGCGCCAGCACCTCTGTCCAATTCTCTAGTGCTTCTACTCAAACATGACTCTTTACCTTGCTCCTCCTGCATGATGCCATATAACTATTGCTTCAACTAGTAGATTTACTTAAATACTTTTTTCCTTAAACCTCACTTCTTAAACGCTTAACACTGATAAATGACCATCTTTTTTTCCTCCCTTCTACGTTTTGTTTTGAACCATTTTTGCACTTGTATACTAGATTTCATTTGTGACTTAAAAATTTATCTATTGATATGTTCTGTTGGTCTTTTGTAAAGCTCTGTGTTTTACTACATGCGCTGCTGCATTCCTTCTGTCAAAATGCTTAAATTCATTTCAATTTTTCTAATTTGCTTTTTGTACCTTTTCTACACATATTTATACTTGAAGTTTTTCCTCCCTTGGGTTCTGATGTAAAGGGGCAACTTATACCCAGATGGACAAGCACAGTAAAGAAATGCTAATAAATAAAAATAAATAAATAATTTTTGGTGATAAAATACTATTCAAGGCCGGTTCTTACCTGCCTCAGAAACCCATTCCAAAAGCTGCCTCAGGTCTCTCTCTCCCTTCATATAGTCCAGGGCAGTATCCTTCAAGTCATTTACATGCACATATGCTATTGCTGAGTCAGATGTGTACTTGTAGTGCAGGGACCTGAGTGCTTGTATGATGTGGTAAATCCTGGCAACTGACCAGGAGCCTTTCTTTGCACAAGCTGGTGACTGGTGCATCAGTGTGTCTCACTATGGAGTCATCTGTGATGAGGATATTGGTATGTGTTGGGGTTTGCCTTATGGGTTTTAGATGGAGTCTTTCTAACTCCAGTATGCAGGTTTCCTGATGAGTGCTGCCTGTCATGTGTGGTTATGAGGTTGCTGAGGGAAACAGAGTTAAATTTAGAAGGCCTCTATGGTTCAGGCAGGTTACTTCTAAGAGCATATGCAGGTCTATGTGTTTGGTCTGAGGTGTTTGAATTTGTTTTAGTATGGAGTTTTGTGGTGCTAGACATGCTTATCTGTAGTGGCTTCATGTGAAAACTTTGCTTCCAATATTTGTATTTCTGTGTTCTCTGTGGAGTCTGCACATTTCTACATCTGTGTGGCTTTTCCCCAGACTCAATCAGATTCAGTTAAATTTACTTGTGCTAAAGAGGCTTGGGTGGAGGGGCGTGGAGACAAATGTATAGGTCAAACCTGCTTGCATCACCTTAGGAAGGGGGTTGGGCATGCATGTCCATCTATGGTTACTGGTGTAGACCATAGCTAGAAGTGCCCACATTAAAGGATGGGGAGGTTTTGGAGGTAGTGCCACTAACAGAAGTGGGTGCCAAGCTTTCACATTGCCAAGATGGATATCTAGCCCTTATGACTTATGCAAGCTTGCTCGGAGGAATGCTAAGAAGCATTTAAAAAAAAAGTCTGGCCAATGGCTGCACTAAGTTGGCTGTCATCCAGTTAGCCATGACTTTGTAGCTCATTCATTCCATCTGTGCCAGGGGAGGGCTCAGACATACACAGACACACACACACACACACACACACACACACACACACACACACACACACACACACACACACACACACACTTGCCTACATTAAACAGTTAATTTATACTGCATTTACACTTGTGCTGCCAGTAACATGAGGGCTGCTGTGTCAGATGTGTGGCCAGAGAGAACCATTAATGTTCCTGAGGCTAGCTGTTGTATCATGAGACTGTGCTTATGGTTTCTAACACATCTAGAAGCCTCCTGATGGATACCAAGAGGGACAAGCTGTAGGATACAAAGCTGTGTGTGCGTTCTGATTGTGCAACCAGGATAGATACAAATACCTGGCTCAAAGAAACCATGAATCTTAGTAAAATATAAACATACAAACTTCCACATTGATTATGATTACCCGAAGAATCCCTTCTTTGTGAAAAGGTGTTTCTATGTATTTATGTATTCAGAGCACATTTAAAAAGAACACTCCATCCATTATTTTGCATTTGTGTTGCAGTGTCTAAAATTTGTGGGTGTATTTCAGGTGAAAACTGACCAGATACTACCTACTTTCACAAGAGGGGGTACTATTACCAGAATTAGAACAGTAATAGGAATTTGACAGGCAGTCAGAAAGAATGAGAAGAGTGAAGGAAAGACAGAAACCAAAATTAAAAAGAAATACAATTTTAAATCAAGGATTGCCAGATTAATGGGCTTGTGCACAGACAGATGTGAGTAATTTAAGCTCTGATTTTAAGTTCATTGTGCTGAGGATTTGTTGTTCATAATTACAGAACAAGTTATTGAAGAAAGTGAATTGCTTACTTGTTGTGATATCTGTCTTGTTTAGTGGAATTATAATTTGTCAAGCTGTGCTTCACTTAATTTAATTCATCAAAATTACAGTGGTGGCCAGTGACCTCAAAGCAAGAGGGAGCTGCAAGAAGCAAATGAATGTACGGAGCCAAATGCAAGGGACTGGGCTCTATTATAGCTGGTCAATAACTGTTTCTGTGATCAAAGTGATGGGGTCATTCACCTTACCTCACTATTTACCTACCAATTATAACCGCACTACTTACTATATATACACCTTAGATGTCTAGCCACAATCGGCAAGACCAACCTTAGGTAAAATGAAGCCCTATACAAAGGACTCCCAAGGGCCCCCCCCTGTTATTATTCTCCCTTTGTACTTCCCCAGTGTCATCCTCCCTACCCCCAATCCACAGAGATACTTCTCTGTCTTACTTTTTGCTCCCTGCATGCTTTTAAACACTCTTTAAATGGTGAAGACTCTAAGTCTATAGGAAGTAACTCAATTAAGCTGGAGTATCTAATGGCTGCTAGGACCTCAGAAGTCAGGGTTCTAAATATTCTTAGATTTTTTTTTTATCAAACTCAAGGAAATATATTCAGTCTTATGTTTTCCTTCAAGGAAAAATAAGTTGTGCCCAAAGTTTAATGTTGAAATCTAATAAAATGGTAGTTCCCCAATAAACTGAGATGATTAGTGTAAGGATATTTAAATTCTGTATGGGAATATTTCCTGATTTCCTACTAAAAAAATGTTCTTCTATGCACCACTCTGCTGTTATTGCTGTTAGATTGGGATAAAAAGTAAAAGAACAAATGTCTACAAGCATATATTATATAATGGAGGCAGTGGCGGCTGGTGACTTCAAATCAAAGGGAGGCTGCAGGAGACAGCGGAATGGGTGGGGTCAATGGGAAGGGGTGTGGCCAACTAGAAAGGGGAGGAGCTATGATCAAAACCACAACAACTAACTAAATACACTGCTCTGTGTGCCAAACCGTCATTATGAGAGTCCAATCAAGACAAAATGAAGTGTAGAAGAATAAAAATATTTTAGTGCATTGGCTGCATGACAGCTTACTTAATATCTAGATGGAAACAAAAAGGTTGTGAGGCATGAAAAAATAAATTACTTTTTAAATACATTAAATGGAATGCCAGTCAAAATCAAGTAGCACTCAACTCAAACCAGTTCTTGCACTGCAGTTTTAATTATAATTTATATTCAGCTTTATTAAAGTACCAAGTAACATGCTGAAAGTAGAAATGTCTGATGCCCCCACTTGTAAAAATGTTTCTTATCCAAAAAAAGACCTGCTGCCTGACAACTATCTACTTGTTTCATGGGGAAAACATGATCAAAGTAAAAAATGAAAAGTAAACAAGAAATAAGCTCAAGATACATTGCTTAAAAGGATTACTGTACAGGTTATGGACCACACAGTTGGCATTCTGTTTAGTTTACGGGTAAAGCCTGCAGAGATGACTGGAAGTCTCCAAGTGTAATGAGCTTCTTAAAATAATGTAATCTGTCCTTTATTACAAATACTGTCATATGCATTTCAATACCCAAGGCTTATACATTATCTAGTTAAGTATTCTCTACATGGCAACAACAGAAAGGCTTTCAATGTTGGCAATTCTTTAACAGTATGCTTATTAAAGCTTACTTGCATCTTACGATCTCAGCCAAGCTTACCTGATGGTCATTAAAGTATTTCTACTTAAACACAGAGCAACAGGCACTTTGAGTAATAAGCATAAATCAACAGTACAAAAAATATAACAGAAACCAGACCATTCTGCAAAAATCAAGGACAGATGAAAAGCCACTCTAGTACTTGTGTCTACCTTGGATGGGGGCGATACTCTGCACATTTACACTGCATGACTACTCCTTGCCTTGCTTCGACACATCCAGAGTCACTAGATGGGGGAGTGGGGTGCAAGTAGTATGTCACAATTTGAAATGTCTCTGGCTGACTGTGATGGCCCTGACACATTTGTCATACCTCTCAACCTCAGAGCAAGAAATCTAGACAAAGCCATACAAAGAAGTGGGACAAAGGCCCAAAAATAAGGACAATTTTTAAATATTGCTCTTATAAACTTAGAAAGATAATAGAAAAGGTCTTGCATTAGTATGAATTTTCTGAGTGGTATGAAATCTGAAACTCAAATGTCTGTCATTATTTTCTAACTTCAGTCTTTAATGATTTGTCACTAATTTGCCAAAAAACCCCACAATTTTGCCAAAAAAAAACACAATTTTATGAAAAATGGACCAAAAATGTGATGTAAAAATATAAAATAGCCACACAATACAAATGGGAACCTGTCAAAGAAGGGACACTTTAATATTAGTACTGCTAACTTGAGCAACTGACAAAATAAAAATCTACATGCATTTCTGAAATAAAAGTAATCTATAACTCGGATTATTACAGTTATTTCTTAATTGTAAACCCTCCACGTTTTCTTCCAAAATTGCTATTTTGCGGAGGGATTACTAGGGGGAAGAGCAACATTTTGAGCCAAAATCAGGGACAGTTGAGAGGTTTGGTTATGCCTAATTCTATAAAGCAATTTATTTGCATGCACCTGTCAACCTGTTAATGCAATAAATCTGGACAAGGCCAAATATATTGGGGGAACATATAAACTGAGACCGTTGATAGAACAACAGGTCTTACTTTAGCATGCATTTTTCTGAAGGTTATGAAGTCTTTATTTAGTGACTTAATTCCTAAATGATTTGCCAGAAAACCACAAATTTTATGAGGAACAAACCAAAAATAAGAAGCAAACATCTATTCATTCTTTGAAAATCTGGACATTTGGGAGGTATAGTTCAGCTGGGGCTGTCTAAGTTTGCCAGCCTTCCCCCTCACAAAATCACGGTCGAATGGAGCCTCCCCCTGCAGCCATTCCAATGATCCATTACTTGGCTGTTTCACTCCATTTACCATAAACACTAATGTGCATACTGATTTACTTCTATGATGATTTGGACTTCATTTGAAAGTTTTATTTTGCATTTTACAGCATAAACACTAAGACATCTGCTAATCAAACTTAGCATTAAAACTTCTCTGCCCTTGAAACTCACATTCATTGAAACAGCATTGAAACCCACATTCAAATAAAATACATTTTACCAGTGGCAGAACTGCCCAATTCAGAACATCTTTCCAGTAAACAATGAAACAAAATGCATGCACCCATAATGACAAAACTGCCCAGTTCAGAACATTTCCATAATAAAAGTCTACTCAACCTTCTACAGTCCACCATTATCAGTAAATATGCACAATTCTACAGTCCACCATTATCAGTAAATATGCACAATTCTACAGTCCACCATTATCAGTAAATAGGCACAATCTCTGAAGTAAAAAAGTCATCTAAATAATTCCACATTAAATAAATCTGTAACTAATGAAGAGGTTGCTGCTAGCAAACACCTTAATATTTCATGGTTTCATCAAAAAATAAAGTGTCTGATGCCCCTGAGGAATAAATTGCCTATATTACATTAAAAATGATAAGCTAGTAATATTGCAATAGGAAATGGATAGCAAACCGATAACATGCTCATAGTTAGTATCTTAACTTTTTCAGTACGGCAGTATTCACCCCTTGTGGGAGTAGAACCAACAACCATCTGCATCAAAAGCAAGTACACAACCTGTTGTGCTATTAACAATGCAAGCTGACTTACCCTAAGCAGCACTAAACTTCTCTTCCCCTGCAGCTCTCAGCTCCTTGTAAAATTTACTCAATACTCAACTGCATCTCAACTTCGCAACACAAGAAATCTGGAAAAAGTCAAATTTATTGGGGGGGGTCAAAAGCCCAAAAACCAGGGACACATTAAACATTGCTTGTATAATCTTGAAAAGTTGCTAGAATAAAATGCTGCATTACCACCATACATTTTACTACCAAGGTCCCTGTGCAAAAGAGTCAGAGCAACATATCACTACGGCAAATCAGCTGCTTTGTGAAAGAGAGGAAGACTGAAACTTAAATGGCTATCATTTAATGAATTCAGTTCTCACCATAGCTGTCAACCTCTTAGCACAAAACACCTGGACAAACTCAGTAATGAGGGAATACAGCCCTCAAAAGATATTCAGTGAATTCAGCTCTTGCTATAGCTGTCAGCCTTAGCACAAAAAACCTGGACAAAGCCAATAATGGGGTAATACAGTCACAAAAATAAGGACGAATTTCAAATAGTCATCTTATAAACTTACAAAACTGCTAGAATAGAAGGTTGTGTCACTATGTATTTTCTGAAGAATATGAAGTCTGAAATACAAATCCTTGTGAATTCTACTTTTGACGGAACAAAAACAATTTTCAGCAGAGGCCCAGGGAGAAATACTACAGACACATGTCTTTGTAAAATGGCAGGACACCAGAGCAAATCCACACAAACACAGGGATGAGATGCAGACTCCACTCAGAAGGCACCCCAGCCAAGAATCAAACCAAAAAACCTATAGCTGTGAGGCAACAATTCTACCACTGCACCATCAAATATGTACAGAATTAAACATTCAGAAACCTGAAGTCTGAAATTCAAATGCCTGTCAATTTTATTTAACATTTGTTAATCAGGACAATCTGACTTGGAACAAAAAAACAATTTTCAGCAGAGGCCCAGGAAGAAATAATGCAGACATGTCTTTGTAAGTAACATTGGACACAAAAGCAAACCCACACAAACACAGGGAGAAGATGCAGACCCCACACAGAAGGCACCCCAGCAAAGAATCAAATCTGAGAACCTGCAGCTGTAAAGCAACAATACTACCACTGCACCATCAAATATCAGGCAATGCAACATTTAGAAACCACAGATATGAGGAACAGATCAGATCAAATATGAGGCAAAAATCTGCAATTTTTTTTTATAAATGGTGGTGGGTAGGGAATTCAGGTCCTTAACACCTGCATAGAAGGTACAGGGTTCAAGCCTGGGTATCTCTACCCACCACCATTTGTTATCTCTAGCCACCAGTATATAGTAACTGAGGCATTTTACACACACACACACACACACACACACACACACACACACACACACACACACACACACACACACACACACTCCTACCAGCCCAACGATCAGCGACTTGCACACTCCTACCAGTGACTTGCACACTCCTACCAGCCCAACGATCAGCGACTTGCACACTCCTACCAGCCCAACGATCAGCGACTTGCACACTCCTACCAGCCCAGCGACCTGCACACTCCTACGATCGGCTTCCACTCCTTCAGCGACCTGCTACAACATCCAGCCCAACGATCAGCTCCGCTCCTCGGTACTAGTAATCCTGCATGCTGACCTGGTACTCCAGTAATCCTTCAACAACCTCGTCAGCCCAAATGACCGATCAGTGACCCAGTACTCCTGCATGCTCCTTTACCTACCAGAATTCTGTGACCGAAGCCTGCGCACTGAAAAAGTCAGTCCTCTCATTGGCTCTGACTGCGGCTGAAGCAGTCCGGAGCTCCTCTGTGTGGTGCGGTTGTCAACGCACAGAATCCTGGTATTTCGCAGCAATGATTGCTGGGTACCTGTTTGTCCCTATCTGGACCGCTGGTAAGGCAGTCGTAAATTTTTTGTTTAACATATATTTTTTTGTTTTTTTCTAGGTGGGGGGGGGCTGCAGTCCGGCAGTCCAATAGGACGAGCCACCCCTGAATGGAGAGTCTGGGCAGAGAAATCAAAGCACAAGGATAAAATCCACATAGGCAAGTAGTACATGCAGACTTGGGTCTATATTATAACATCGAAGTTACGGAACATCGAATACAATATGGTCGACACCATATTGTCGAAGTTCTGTAACTTCAAAAATGAAAAAAAAAAATCAAAACTTTAAATGTTTACCCTAACTGGTTTATGAAGGGAGGCAAGCCCCACTGCACCCCCCACTTAAATATACCAACTCCTAGACCGCACGACGACATTGCAGTAAACAGAAATCTCCCCTTATGGAGATTTCCATTTACATGCTCAAGATTCTATGCGATCGATATTCTCGTGCCGACAATGTCAGATTCGACATTGTCGGCTTTCGAGAATATAATATAGACCCACAGACTCCAGATAGAAGGAATGAGCAACCAAAAACTCAATAAGAAAACCAAATGCTGTTAAACGGCAATACTATGCGATGTGGCGCAATGCCGCTGATCAGTTGCTGTCACAGACATCTTGCTCACACCGACACTTCACGAGTACAATGCTGATGTTTAACAGTGATAAAATCTCTGTAAAGCCAGAACAACAATTGTTTATTTTTAATAAATTACAGCAGTATCAATCATTTTCATCCCCAGACATCCCCTCTACCCAGCAATTAAAGATAACTTTAACTGAATATACCTCAGATATTAGAATGTAATAAAATAAAAATAACTGGCCAATGTAATTTATTTTAACCCCCGACATACAGGTGTGAACATTCAAATACATCCATTTGTTAGACTGTGATTACATACTATTTGACTGTGATCAAATGAATGAATTAATGACTACATAGACAAAATAATTGCTATGCCAGAAATGGGTCATAAAATGCATTACTGTGGGACAGATGAAGTAATGAGGACATCAGAAACCAAAGTAGCTTCAATTGCAAAAAAGGTCAAAGAACAGATTACAGTGGTTATGTTCAAGAGGATTTAGGAATAAAAGTGTGTTGTGTTTCAGTGATTTTCTTTTTATTGGCTTTTGGAGTAATTACATTTAGAAGCTTTGTTTTCCGTGAGACAGAAAGAAAGCAAGGTGAATCGGGGGCATCCAGCAAAATAATGGATGGATTGAGTGAGAGAAGACCTGCTACAGTCAGGTATGATCATGGAAGAAGTTACCAAAGTGGCATTGAAATGAGAAACATGGCAACTCTTGATAGGGCATCCCAACCCCATGTAGAAAATAGGGGGAAGGGATTGATGACTATAGGATTTTATCTTCTCAGTTCACTGCTTTTAGAACACAAGGCAACTTACTGTAAATTCCCTCACCACGTCTCAAAAGTTTATTACTCACAAAGAACATTAAAAAAAGTCATGACAGAGGACCAAAATGAGTGACAGTTCTTGCCTTTAAATATTTAGAACAGGCTTTGAATGAGCATACTTTTTTAAAGGTTGTTCAGCCTGAAGCTCAAATGTCTGTGATAATTATTAAAAAACTTCATAACAGAGGATCAAAATTAGTGACAGTTCTTGCCTTTACATATTTAGAACATACTTTGAATGAGCATACTTTTTTAAAGGCTGTTCAGCCTGAAGCTCATATGTCTGTGATAATTATTTAGCGACTGCATTCCTTATTGTTTTGCCAGAAAGAACACAAACTTTTCAACAGACAGACAAAAACATGACAAAAAAAATCAAAAGCATTCTGCAAAACAGGGACAGCTGAGAGTGGTCAAAGGAATGAATGAACAAATAATTAAATCTATGCCCCCCCCCCTACACACACACACACACACACACACACACACACACACACACACATATGACCATGGATTAAAGTTATTTGGATGACTGTACATCTCAGATCTTTGACTGCAGTCTATAAGTATGTGTATACTTACACACACACAGATGTATTTAATCTTACTAACGGACTGCTGTCAGTGTGCAACTCACTGCACCCCCACATACCACTCAACCTATTATCTCATGAATAAAGGGAAAAGCTAAAATAGTGAGACAATGGACCAAAATGAAGAATATCTACATATGCTTAAAAACTTGCTAGTATAACAGGCTTTGCATTCACGTGCATTTATGAATGCTGTTAAATCTGAAACTTAAATGTATGTCACCACTCTCCACTACTTATGCACTGCAATGTTCACTAATTTGCCAGAAAATCAACTAACTTTAGAAGCAGCATAACAAAATATGCGGCAAAACATCAGAAACATTTTCTGAAATCAGAAACATTTTCTGAAATCAGAAACATTTGAGAGCATCAACACCTCCCACACAAGCACACACACACACACAAGTACACGGTAAAGTACTTCTTCCCTTCCTATAGACTGCCTGTATTTAAAAAAACCTCCCTGCAGCCGTTCCTCTACACTGCACTCACACAGTTGCTTCCTGCACTTGTTCTTCTGCACTCGCACAGTTCCTTATGGCTCTCATTCATCTGCACTCAGTTCCTTCTGCAGCCCTCACACAGTTCCTTCCTCTGTACTTCCACAGTTACAATGCTCATTTAAGTTTTAGGCTGTTTCAGTCACATGACAGCCTGAGCCAATTGTCAAAGCTCTTTGCTGCTTCATGCTGCAGCCTGGCGGCATCCTCAGTGAGTGATATCCCTGACATCCTCAAAAAAACATGAGAGAACTCCACAGATTAATTTAATAAGTTGGCTGCAGGTGAGTGGACTAAGCAGGCTTTTTTTTAACATTATCTGCGTTTTAGAACCTAAACAAAATCAAGTAGGCTTTCTGAATTTTAAAGAGAAAAAAGGAAATAAAGCTTTTTTTTCATTCTTTCTTTTTAATGGGGAGCTGCAGAGAAATGTGAACCTGAGCCCTATACATAGCTCCAATACTACCTGCTTCACGGTTGTCTTCAATGCAAGAGTTAAGTAAATTGGTTTGTGATACTTATTAAACTGATTCAGAGTGGTTTACAGTGCTTCAATTGGTTGTATATATATTTTCAGAGGTGCATAGAAGGGCCATAAGTTTCTTGGCAGAGTCTGGGAATGTAATTTCGAAACACTTTTAGTTCACCACAGATAGTAACTGTCAATAGGTGCAACATAATTATGGTGGAACATGATTCTGAAGTCTGGTAACAAATAGCTCGTTCCAAATCAGCACATGCATGCTTCACAAATAGTACCATACACTGAAAAGCTGAAGAACAGGTCCTCTTGCAACTTGTCATGTTACACCATGCAATAGGACTTTGCAGCACAATTTGAATAGAAAATAGTAGTGTGGTGTTGCCGTCTGCATTTACAGTAATTCCTGGTACTAGTAATCACATTTGATGTGCAGTAATCACTGATTCTTGCTGTTTCCTTAAGTTTGGACAGTGCATCCCTTTTTGGCATCATAATGCCAGGTTGCTAGGGGTGACAAGTCACCCAGCAAAGGATGGCTGAACTGATCCACCTTGTAGCTTACTGTAGCATGCTGATATACTTAGTTATGTATGCAGGTCCATTCAGAGTAGTCTTTTAAAGGTTTTGTTCTCATTTACCCCTACCATAATTTGATAAAGCCCTCATTAAAGCTTCCATGCTAATTTTCTAATTCTGGATAAAGATTTGCGGTCTAGCAAGTTTTCTTTTTCTTCTTATAAAGCCATATTTATTATTTATTGAAAACTGATTACCAGGAAAATCTGACTGGGTAGAAGCCCACTTTCAGTAGAGGCCTGGGGGAAAAGCTCCAAATTAATACAAAACATTTTAAGAAAAATAGTTACACAGTCTTCAAAAATAAAACAAGAACATCTGAAGTTTAAATAATTGTAAGAAATTAGAATATAAAAACATTGGTTAAGAATTGATGCAAGGTATACGAGAATCATTTAAAATTTTGAGACATTTTAGACAGCTTGTAGAGGAATTAAAGGTAAGTTAATCTAATAAGACCAAGATATGCAATGTAAAGTGAGGGAACAGAAGGATTATGGTATATTTGCAGAGAAAGTCAGGGAAGAGAATTGGATAGCATTAAGGAAGGACATGAAGAAGGCAGAGTAAGGTGGTATAAGGCATGAAAAGGCACTTGTTCATATATAGGGATATAGATTATCCTGGGTTTGAGCAAGAACAGAGACAGATTTCTGCTAGGAAGTCTTTCAGAGTGGTTTTGAAAGATGAGAGGGAGCCTGGGCATAGACCTGATAGATACAGGTAAAGAGTTCTGTGCCTTAACAACCTTGCATGAGTACAGACAATGTCCATCAGATTTGCTAGGTCTATAGGCAGACAGGAGTATTTGGTCACTGGACTACAATGACCAATTGGGAACATAGTTGTGTGGAATGTTTTTAGTGCTGGACAGGCAGAAGGATGCTGGATAATTTTATAGATGGTAAAAAAGCCATGTATATGTTAGCTGATGACAGTTCTAACCAATTTAGGCTTTTCAGTGCTATACAGTGATGGGTTCTGAAAGGGCTATGTGCTACAAATTTAGCAACTTTGTTATAGCATTGTTCAAGTTTTAATTTTTGTGAAGCCTGGAGGTTAGTACGGATGGGGGCACCATAAAGAAGAGTGGGGAGGAGATAAGTAGCGGTAAGTGTAGCTTTAGTTGCATGGGTGAGAACGTTTTTGGCAATGTAAAGCATCCCTAGTGTTTGACGAGTTTTCCTTATGCGATTTTGTATATTTATTTATTTTACATGTGTTGACCGGGTTTGTCTGACTGAGCTAAGTAGCCCTTTTTCAGTGGAGGCCCAGGGAGAAAAGTTACACATATTCTACAGATTATAATTTACAAAAATAAGTAAACTGGTTTACAGAAAATATTCAAAGCAACATATACATAAAAAACAATGGTTTACTTCAGTAAAGTAATCATTATGTCTGTCAGATTTAGAATCCTACATCTTTCAGAAGGACTAACAATAGTTTTGTCACCAGACGTAAAATCTTACATTATGCAGATAAGAATTATGTAATGTGCTTAGGATAGAGAAGTTAATGTGAGACAAGGTCTAGAGAGTTAGAGATAGTCACATAGGTTGGGAGCAAGATAGAGGTGTGCAGTTAGGGTCGATAAGCTGTTTAAGAATGGGGTGGGTACAGAGGCAGGTCCATTGACTTAACAGGTATTCTTTAGTGACTAGCTTGAATTGACTAAGTTGCTTGAGTGACCTGATCTTTAGTGGGAGTTTGTTCCATGCTTTGGAAGGATTATAGCTATAGAGAATACATCCTTTCTTAGTTTTAGGTTTGTGGATTTGTAGCAGATCTAGGTTAGAGCTCTGGAGGGATCTAGCAGGTGAATAGTGGGAGACGACAGATGATAGGATAGCACAGGAAGAAGGCTAATAAAGGATGGAGTGGATGATCTGGAGTTGAGGATCAAATGTCAGATTATCATCCACTATCACTTCTAATAGTTTACTGTGAGAAGTGACTTCAATGGTTGTATAATCAAGAGAAAGGACGTTAAATTTTGTTTATTCATGACAAAGGGTGTTAAGGAAAAAAGTAGTAGTTTTGTCTTTTTGGGTTTAGCATAAGCTGCGAGTTACAGGGCCATGTTTCAGTGCCTGTTAAAGCCTGAGTAAGTTTTGGAGGTATATACCATGCTGTTATATGTGAAAATGAGAGTAGCATCATCTGTTTGTTGTATTAGGGTGGCCTGTTCTGTGTATGTATAGAGGGTGTTGGTGAAAATGTTAAAGAGGAGGATACCAAGGATACAGCCTTGTGGTACACTGGTGGTGACTGGGAGGTAAGGATAGAGAGTGGAGTACCATTTTACTGACTGATACCTACTGGACAGGTAGCTTTTGAACCACAAAAGGGCTGGCTGGAAGAGACCTAGTGAGGACAATTGAACTAGGAGTTTGCTGTGACAAACTGTGTCAAAAGCTTCTGACAAGTCTAGAAATAAGGAAGAGACCATCTTGGTATTACCTCTATTTTTACTGACAGTGACTATACAGGTTAGAAAGGCAATGCTAGTACTATTGGAAGGACAGAAGCATGTTGTATATGGGATAGGATTTCTTCCTGCAGAAGATAGCTTAGCAATTGTTTTTGAATACATTTGAGTATTTTGACAAGAGGAGATAAGATTGCTATAGGTCTAAAGTTATTAATGTCTGTTGAATTTCTTTCTTTGTGCAGTGGGATAATGTGCAACTTTTTCCAGAGACAGGAAATGTGGGATTCCTGGACAGACCTACTTATACGGATTGAGACAGGATAGGCAATGCTACTGGCTGCTATATTTAGGTAGTCGCTTTGAAGGTCATCAGCTGAAGAAGAGCATGGTTTAATTTTAAGAGTAGTTTTATATAGGATGTGGGCAGATATCTGAAGTTGTGATGTGGCTGTTGAGGAGGAAAGGAATTAGATGTTGAGGAATCCTTTGTTAGAGATGCTAATCTATCTATAAAATAAGAGTTAAACTGTATTGCAGTTTCGAGTGGCAAGTTTTCTGGAGAGTGTCTTGGGTTGAATTTTTGGCCAGAATGTATGACTTCTTTAATGGATGTCAAAACTTTGTTAGGGTTTGTCAGAAGAAAAAATTCAAATGAGTCACATCTGTCTCAGGTGACGAATTTTCCTTTATTAGCAGTTAACCAGATTACACAGCATGTTGGCCAACTCCTCTGATCAACTTGTTTACTGACATCAACTTTTATACTGCAAGCAAAACAACTTTTTGTTACATTTCTGACCGTTGACAGTTGGCTATGAAAAACATATAGGATAAACATGTTTATCACAAATTACCTCAAACCCACAGCTAGTATAGAATGTTCAAGAAGTACAGAATGTTCAATTCAACAATGGTAGCTCAAATTTTCCAGGACACACAGCCTGCCCCAGTAAATTAACTCTTACTCAGCCGTGCGTCCTTATCCCAGGCTTCACTGAACTATAACCAAATCTCTTTATTCTGAAATGCAGAAAACAGATATTATTCAGGTTCATAAGCAATGCTGCATTTTGTTCACAGATGAGGCCCATCTTTGATAGACATATCCCAACAAATAACATGTTAATCTTGCAAGAACAGGAAAAAGACAAATAACAGTATGTTTTTAAAACTTTTCTCTTAACAGGGTTGTGCTTAGTATTATTCTGAAAGTTATTATAATATAGTTTTTGTCTTCATTTATTTGCTTTTTAGTCCGATTACAAATTATTCTGAAGTTTAAGCTATTGACGTTTTATATTTTTGATCTTCTTTCTATGTTTTTTCTCTATCCTGCATTAGCATGCTACTCTTTTCGGATAGCCAAATTGCATTATTTGATGTCAATCTCTTCCTTCTAGGAGGTGCAAGTCTATTAATGATATTTAGAAAAGTTGTACTGAATTCATTTACATGATTATCTCAGGGTAGGATTTTTAGCAAGTTCCCATTAATAGCGGATAGTGTAGCAATGAACACTTCAGGGTTAAACTTGGAAAGGTTATGTGTTGTTTTATAACTATGCTGTTTAACTGGATGTGTGAGATGTCTAGTCATATAGATTGGAAGATAATCAGAGAGTCTGACATTGTACCTGTGGTGGAATATTTGCTGGGGTCTGATACTAGGATCCAGTTCAATAGAGAATGTGATGTATTGCTATAATGTGTAGGGCTATTAATTAGTTGTCTGAAACCATACAAGTTCATGCTAGATGTAGGGGAGATAGAGTTTTAGTCCAACCAATTGACGTTCACATCACCTAGTGATATTATTTCTTGCGGAAATGTTATGGAAATCCAGTGTAGGATACCTTCCAGTATAGCTGTATTGTCACCAGGTGGAGTATAAAGGGCATTAATACATATTTTGTTTATAATTGTTTGTTTTGAGGAAAGCAATAAGAAGCTCTGCTGAACTGATGTTTGGTGTTGGGTTGCTGTACGGGGAAATGTGGTAGGTACTGGGAAATATTAAAGCAACGCCACCACCTTTCCTCTTTATATGGTCATTACAGATATTATAGCCAGAAGGTAAAACTCCAGGAGTCACTTATGCTGGGTTTATGCCAAGTTTCAGTTACAGCAAGAACATCAGGCTTATGTTGGGAAATCCAGGCTTGTAGATCTGCAGTCTTATTTTCTATACTTCTAACATTTATTGCAGCAAACATTCAATCAGTGGGGTTGGAGATTGGTTGTTGTTGAGTTACAGAAGTCTGTGGGAGAGAATTATCATTGTGTTCATTGTGATATGTGGAAGTATGGATAGTTGGTTGGGAGAGGTGGACAGATGCTGAGACATATAAATGAGTCCTATTAGGATGAAAATTGGCACAGTAGGAGGAAGAGGATGGAGGATAAACTGAAGAGTAACATAATTAAGTCCCACCTTCAGGTCAGTTTATAAGTGAGAGTAATCCTTTTATAACCAGAACATAGCAATTAACAAAGAGATGCGAGTAAAACAGGTTCCCTGTCATTTCCTGAGACTAAATAACTGGCATATGCAGTATAGTCTACTGGTCAAGCAAAAGGGGACAGTGGCCAACTTACTGAGAGGTCCTCAGAGTGCATGGACTATTATACATGGATATTCAATCAAAGAGCAAGCATGTATTTAACCAATTAAAGTTAACGTGCAGCAAGGCTGTTCATGAAAAATATGCTTACATTAAACAATGATAAAATTCTCAATAAGCCTGCAGGTGTAGGGCCTTGTGGGCAGAGCTCCTGCAGTATTGAGGCCAGATGTAGTTACCATACGGTATTAAACAATGACAAAATTCTTAAGTTTGTAGGTGTAGGGTCTTGTGGCAGAGCTCCTGCAGTATTGAGGTCAGATGTAGTGATCGCAGGCTCACTCTGAAGGAAGATAGTGACCGCATGTTATACTTAGCAACTGGATAATTTAAATGTTTTCTGCATTCACCATTCCTCCTTTTAGCTTAATAAGGCTTATTTGTTAACTGAACAAAAGTGGTCCTTTACAGACTTTTTCCACTTACTGTCATAATGCCTGTATAGGCGTTATTAGGGATCCTTGGGAGAAGAGAAGAGCATATCTATCCACCATCTAGCAATCCATGGAAAATAATGTTCTGTTTGTTGATTTGAACAATTTGATGCTCAACTCAGTGACCCTTTTCACGAGCACTGCAACTAGATCTAGGAGTGGGTTTTGTAATGTGAGTGTGTATGTATGTATACGACTCATTTTTTGTTTATACATATGAAGAGAAAGAAATGTGATATAAATATATAATATGTACAGTATAACTGTGTGTAATAAATATGCATTATATAATTTACATATGCAGGGTAGTGTGTGTGTATAAAATATATGCATGTATATGTAATATGCATACCTAACTTTCCATCATTTATATGCATATTATATTATATATGTACATTTTTTTTTAAGTAGACTGTCAACCAGCAGGTTTTCACTGTATAACTGCATTGGTCGGTAATAAAATGTTTTATTTTATTGTGACCCTGGGCAGGAGAAGCTAAGTGTCGATGTCTATTAAATCAAAACTCAATTTCTTTAAATTACTTAGGGGGATATCACATCCTAAAAGTGTTTGAAGTGTGTAGAACTCAACAAGTCAGCTTTCAAAAAGGCCTAATTAAGAAGGCGGCAAATATAAGCAGGACAAAATAAATTAATTCCATATACTGCAGTTAACAAATGCTTCAGTATTAAAATTGCACTTTTACACAAGTACGCGGATGATAGCTGTCTTTCATAAACTTATGTCCTTAGCAGCACACTATTTTATTTCCAGATGTAGAAAGGTATGGCACATCTGTATTAATCTGAAGTACATTTGATTAATGTCATCAGGGAAGCATGTTCTGAATTTGTTTCAGACCTGGAACCATATGACTATGTGCCAAACAGAAAAACTATATTTTATGCAAGCTAGGATTATGTCCGAGAAAGATTTTCCTTTCAATGGGTAGTGATGCCACATACCTTATAAAAAAAAATAGTGGCTATTCATATTGTATACATTTTCTAGTACCTAGTATAGAGGTGTCATAAGCCCCACACAGATAATTTAACTGCTAAATAATAATAATTGGAACTTCTACATTATCCTATAAATGCTGCTCTGAAAAGGAAAGAGATTGCAAGTAACATTATCTTGCAATATGATAACTGTTCTACAATTGTATTAAGGTACTGGTATTGTGGCAGGCTACAATTTCAGATATTAGCTAAAAAAGCAGAACTTAACTACACATTCACTGATAAGTGGTATGGAAAACATGCATTACTGAAACCTTCATTTATTAAAACTAAAAATCTACCTAAAATACAGTGGCACTGTACCAGTATCTGGTCCCACCCCCTCCCCACACACACACACACACACACACACACACACACACACACACACACACACACAAACACACACTGCCTCTCTTTCTTCTTCCACTTCTTTGTTGTAAACAAGAATGAACATTGTTCCCAGCACTGTTGGGCTCATGTGAACTTTTTATCTTACAATTTGTGATGGGTGCATACCTGTTTTGATATGTTTCTTCAACTTTCCATCATTTATATACATACTCTTGAAACTGGCCTCTGCTGAAAAAGGGTTTTTGCTCAGTTGAATTATCCTGGTTAACTAATGGAAAGTGACAGAAATAAAACTATTTCTATAGATTTATTTCTGTTTGTTTGGGTATTGTAATATTTAAACCATTTGCTCCAAACATGGAAAGGTGGAACTGAAATCTTGTACTTCCCAAGGAATGTTGCTTGTAAATCCTACATATTGTGGAGTTACACTTGAAATTTAGCTTTGGCTCAGAATGTCTTTTCTTTACAACTTGTATCCATGTGCATCCATCCATCTATGTCCATGCTGTTCTTAATTCATCCACAGAGTCCAAACACTACATGACAGAAACACCTCCAGTAGGTCACCAAAATGTAAAACAGAGATATGACATGGACAAGTAGCTAATTGCTCTGCAAATGTCATGGCTGCCCTATGTGAGCTCACCTGTTGTGCTGTTCTAGCCATGGCTTACAGATGTTTATTAGTCATCCTCAAACATCTGTCAGTTTCAGACCTACAGAACTGTAATTATTTCAGTTATTTAGTGTCAAAAATATTCATGTTGTCAAGGTAATTTTCCTCAGCAGATAATGGATCTCTCTTAATGGAATAATGTTAAAGACTGGCTTATGTCCGATAATAGCCCATCTCTGCAACAATAATGCTCTATAAATGCTAATCTGATGATGAATTTTATCAAATGTTCCATAATATTAATTCTGAATCATTAATCCTGGAATGGTAAGAGGAGAAAAACATTACAAATAATCTTCCCAGCTATATTAAAATATTTTTTTTACATACAACATGAGCATTAAGAAATATCAGGAAGATAAGTATTGTGCAAAGCACAGCAATTTAAGTAGCGTAGCATTGTTTGTATGCTGCAGCATAAATAACTGAATAATTTCGAAGAAAGTCATTCAGATGCTCTAGAAGTAATATTTGTACAGTTTCATATGACCATATCAATGTGCATATTAAAAAGTTTGTTTGCTGTTTTTGGCAATTAGGGCAGCATGTTTGATATGAATTTTAGGGGGGGTCTGATATAGTAATATTTGATTCAGAGTTCTTTTCTTTTATAGTTGACTAATTCTGTGTATTCTGTGGAAACCCAGAGAATTCAATATACTCTGTCTTTTCTCCCCTTCCATTATTATTGGTTTCACTCTAGTTTGAGAGAATTTTATTGGCTGTAACAAATTCCTCTGAGAGTGGACAAGTTTATAGCTACTGCATGTGCTTGCATCTGCTAGGACTTCTTTCAGCTTTTCCCTGTTAGGGGTCACCACAGCGGATCACCTGTCCGCTCGTGATTGGCAGTGGAGTTTTTTACAGTGTCGAGTTGCCAGCCTGGCACCCAACCTGCCACTGAAGGCACAAACATACACACACTCACATCTAGGTTCAATTTAGAGTATCCAATCCACCTACAGCATGTCTTTGGGATGGGGAGGAAACCGGAGCACACGGAGGAAACCCACATGACCACAGGGAGGACATGCAGACTCCGCACAAAAGGAACCCCAGCCGAGGATCGAACCAGAGAACCTCTTCCTGTGAGGTGGCAACACTAACCACTGCACCACCATGGCCGCCCTTGCATCTGCTAGGATGCACAATTATATTTTTTGCCACCATAAAATAGGTTTAGACATGGATCAGTAGGGGCTGATTAGGTGGCACTCTAATCACAAGAAAAAGAATGCCAATTTGCATCCCACAGACACTACAGATAGCATTTGATGGAATGTGACAGAGTAATGATTTACTTGATTGTCCTTATATATATATATATATATATATATATATATATATATATATATATATATATATATATATATATATAAGGAGGAATCAGCAAATGAATTTTAAATGTAAAATTGTAATTCTTTTACACAGGCGTGCTTATTTATAATTATTGCATGACTGCTTTGAGACGGATGTACATTCATCTTTTCATATTGTCTTAAAAGTTCTATGTGCACCTTGTTTAAATTACATGCATTTGAATGTGACCTCATGAATGTATCCGGTTTTGTACCAGCACTGAATGTTACAGTACTGAATATGTATTGCATTTATACAAATCAGTATTATATGTATCACGTTAATATTGCAGATATTTCTTTTTAGCCATGACAAAGTCCCTGGACAAGCCAATCTGTCTAACAAAGAAAAGAATAAATGCAGTTGAAATGGGAATAACCGTTGTAGTTGAGCAGTTATTTTGTAAATAGCTTTGTCATTTTATGAAAATCTGTTTTATTTATTTTTTTTAACATGAACCATCAGTGAGTAATGAGTTTTCAAACACCTACTTCAGTGAGAGACTTTACATGTGGTTATATGGAACATCTGGTCCCTTCCGTCAGGTAATTTATGAATGACTGCATTGATGAAAGTTGGAGTTTTAATACCGGGCACATTGAAAGTTTTCCACACTTCTGGTGTATTTTGCTTTTTTTGTAGTACTCTTGTACTGGCAGAGGCTGACAATTCAAATTTACTTACACTGGTGTATGGTAGATGATGTTTTTCTTCCCATGTCTCTCTTAAACTTGGGTTTGGTCAACTGGACTTACCTGGTTACAGACACAGCAAATGTTTTTGGTATGATCATAGGGTCATAGCAGGTTACTAGGCTATCAAACTGGAGGTCATTTCAAGCCTAGACATTTCATCCCAATGTAATACCATAGATAGTCTTGTCAATACCCAGAATTGTATTTAGTAGAGACTGCCCATGTCCAGGAGGGTTTTGGGCACTATCCCCAGTAAGAATTAAAAGTACCCCATCCACTCATCCAAGTTCCTTTTGAACAGTGTCATAGAAGTGCTCTGCTCCACATGAATTGGCAGCCTATTCCAAAGATGCTGCAGTTGCTGGGAGACAAATCTGTCCTTCCAGCATGTCCTATTCAAGTTGCAGGCCATATTTTGTTCCCTGGAATGGGTAGCTCTAGTCCAGTTTGATTTCCAGATGTGCAGCAAATTCATTAGGTTTGGTTCGGAAATTGCTCTGTAAGCTAGGCATAAGTCTCCCCTAAGAAGTCTATACAATAGTGAATATAGTGACAGGGACTTTAGTCGGTCTGTGTAAGGCACGTGCTGTAGTTTCTTGATCTTCTTAGTTAGAAATCTGTGAGGTCTCTCCAATTGCTGCAGATGCTTTGCATGGTACATGCTGAAAGGGGCATTATATTGAGTTAGGGGCGGTTTGCTGATGAGTATAGAGGGTTATAACCTCCTTTGCTCTAGAGGCAATGCCTTTTCTAATCAAGTGTGCTACGTAGAAAGCCTTCCTTACTACCATAGACAAATGATGGTCAAAGTTAAGGTCGCAGTCTACTTGTGATCCCAGATCTCTTACCACTTTATCGGTAAAGAGGGTATTGTTAATTTTATAGTGTGAAGGGACATTGTTTTTACTGCAGGGAATGATGATGCATTTCTTTGCATTCAGTTTGGGATCATGACTAATACACCAGTCATTGGTGTGCATAAGCCCTCCTGAAGTATACTGGCATCATTTGGGTATTCAGTAAATTGCATCCAGTTTGAAGTCATCCACAAACATGGTCAGCCACAGCCCCTTTAGTTTTGGCAAGAACTTTTGAGAAGTATATATCAAAAAGAGTAGGGGCCCAGCAGTGACCCTTGTGGCACCCCGCTGGTGACAGGTCTGCTGGCTGATGTTGAGTCACACACTTTGATAGTTTGTGACTGGCTTGTCTGCCAGTTGGCAACCCATCTTGCAACAAAGGGGTTTACATTCAGTTTGCTACGTTTCTCAATAATGCCTGAGTATGGGATTGTGTAAAAGGCCTTTGGAAGTCGAGGTATGCTGTGTGGACAGATTTGCCCTTGACAATGGCCCTGGTCACATTTTCAATGAAATCCACCAGGTTTAACAGGCAGGATCTGCCCTTGACGAAGCTGAATTGGGTCATATCCAGTGTTTGGAGGTCACCTATGTCTTTATTTATGAGGTCCATGATGATACTTTGCATGCTTTTACAGATGAGGTTGGTCAGACATATGGGTCAATAATTCCCTGGGTCTGTTGATAAGCCACCTTTATGGAGGGGAATAACTATTGTTGTTCTCCATTCCACAGAAACAAAGCAAGTGATTAAGTTGTGATTGAATAGGGTACTTAATGGCAATGCTAGTTCATGTTTTAGTTTATTTAAAAGATTTAAAAGGGATGCTGTCTGGTCCCATAGAGGCTGTGTTTTCTGCCTTAGACGAAGCTTTAATGACCTGCTCTTTGGATATGTAGGGTGGGGGAGGGGGAGTTGGAGGCAAGGTTTGTGATAAGTTTGGAGAGGACAAGGGAGTAAAATTGTCACCAAATCTGTCCACTAGCAGGTTTGCTATATCAGTGTGTGCGATATTGTTAGTCACTAGTGTGGCACATGCTTTGGTCCTTCCTTTTAGGCTACGTACGTAGCTGTGAAAGGCCTTAAGGTTATCCTTGGCTGTAACTGCAAAGTTTCTCTCAAACTTACCCTTAGAGGATTTGACATGTTGTTTTATTTGCCTGTTGAAGCTGAGGAAGATGTTTTCCCATTGTTGGGGCCTAGCCTTAGTTTTCTTAGTCAGCAACGTTTTGCATTTGTTGTAAAGTTTGTTGATTCTGGATGTCCCAGGGTGGCTGTCTTTTTACTTGGGGCTCTGGTTTTCATTCTCTCTGGACCAGCAGAGTCTATACACTTATACAAGTGACTGTACAGGGCTTTAGTAGTTTAGTGTAAGCTTTGGTGTAGTTACCAATCCCAGCTGAAGGTGGGGCTTGAAACGCATTTATACCTTCCTCTAGGAGGGTATAGTTTGCTTTGGTGAAGTTTTTTAGTCTGACTTCACCCTTTGTGAGTTCTGGTGTTAGCACCAGTTCAAAGGCGACTGATTTGTGGTCAGATTTATCTAATGTGGGTCCAACAATTCCGGTGGTACATCTGTTTGTCATGTTACCAAGAACCAGATCTAGGATATTTGTTCCTCTTGTTGTGAAAATCTGGACAATTGAGAGGTATGACCCCACCCACCTCCCTCTTACACACACACCCTACCTCCCTCTTACACACATGCACACACACACCCCTACCTACACTGCTTAGCTGTAGATCACACCTAAAAACAAAAAGTAAAGTCCAGGAAATTGTGGAATAAATTCACTAGCTGCACTGTTCTAGAATTAAAAACAGTAATGGTCTTAAATGATTATAAATAAAACTTTCAATAAAAGATAGATAAAAAACAAGGTAGTTCAAGCAGGGTAAGCATCAGTAGTGATATTGTTATAAAGTGCTATAATTGTGCCATCACTTGAGAGCACAAAGTAAGCCAAATCATCAACCAATAGTGCAAAATAACAATAATGTTAAAACTGCATGCAAGAAGCTAAGTGCTGGCAAGTCCTGAAAGATTATCAAAAAATGCCTTGTCAAATTTAATGGAAAAACAAAGCAGAAATCCGTTAAACTTCCCCATTTTCACACACATAAGACTCTTGTGTTCCAGATTAATGTTACCTAATACCAAACCAGAGACTGTAGTTGACAAGCTACTTGCTGAGCCACTTTGCCACCCACCCCTACAATTAGATACACATCATTTTTGTTTCTTTGTTCCCCTTTATTTGTGGCTCTGTCCAGATTTCTTGCAGTAAGAGACTGAGAGGTATAGAAAGATTTCTAGAGATGTTGCTGCTGCCAGAGGATCTCTTGATCTCTCTTGGTGTGTGTGTGTGTAATGCATGGTAACAGAAACCATATCATTCTAGCAATTTTTTGCGGTAAGAGTTTGGGACGTATGAGAGGTACAGAAACCTTTCAGGAGATGCTGCTGCTGCCAGGGGATTGCTAGAGTGCTCTCAGTGTGTGTGGAATGCATGGTAACAGAAACCATATCATTACAGCAAGTTTCTAAGTTTATAACAGCAATATTTAAAATCCATCACTCAAATCGCTCTAAGAGTGAGTGAGTGAGTGAGTGAGTGAGTGAGTGAGTGAGTGAGTGAGTGAGTGAGTGAGTGAGTGAGTGAGTGTCAGAGTGCCCATTATTTTGCATATGTCTGCAGAGCCATGGGTTGCTAACCCCTGGTCTAGGGGCTACATATTAAGATGATGAAGTAAGCAGAATGTACCAGTATAGCAGTGATCTCAGTTAAATAAAGCTTTAGCAGTTTCTGCTTATATCTGCGGCCAACACATGACTAGGTTATAACTGACAGTTCCTGACAAAATTAACTTTTGAAACTAAGAACACTTTTTTCTTAGTGCTTTTTTTTTAATAATCTCAATGACTGACCTTTTGCATTATACTGCAGTTAGTTCTACTTGCAGCTTAGCCAGATCTAAAGCCAAGCAACACTTAATGGAAGCCTTTCTTTTGGTTTGGCCCCTGTAAGCTGCTCACAATGGTTGAAGCAGATTACAGTACTTTGTGGGCAAAAGCTTGAACTAGTAGTCAGAGACTGGCTTTGTGAGATGAGATTTTTACACAAGTTCACAGACAACAATGCCAAAGACTTCATGATAACTTTGTCCTGCCCTCAACCAACACCTTTTAGCAGTCATTGGATTTTAGTAAGTTACTTTCACAAGGCCGAAGTTACATGTAATAAGAATTAATTAATTCAATGTAGTACTTCAGGAAGTCGTATTCTTGTTACAAAACGACAGAAGAGGTCTACAAGGAATAGAGAGTGCCCAAAACAAAAAGCAAAGTAAATTAAGAAAAGTGTCAAACACAGATCATGAACAACAGTATTCCCAAAGAGACTTTTCAGAATAAAATATCACATTAGCACTTTTGAGGTAACATATCAGATAATGTTCTTCATATTCTTGTTATACTTTAAGATATATTAGAAAATTAGTGGGCAAATGTGAAACTACAAGGCATCCTGACCACAAATCATTTTATTACATTCCGGAGAACCGTACTGCATTTTCCTCTAAATATGTTGCCATCAGACTTTACAGTGTACCCTACAGAGTAACAATGTGTTAGAAGACTATAGTGGAATATAGCAGAACTCCACTACATCATAGTTTTAGTGGGAGATCTCTTCTCCTGATGGTTGTTAGTGAGGGGTATGCATTGCCAGTATCTTGACGCTTGATGCAGTACTGTTCACCATCACAATCGTGCTACAGTAAATGATCCTGTGCATTCAAGTTCATATGGCTTTTGTCAAACTAAAGTACTGGGTTAAAGAACATGACAAGTAGGTATCATGCTTGCTACAGCCTTGCTGCCTACCTACATAGATTTACACCTCTCAACCTCTTAGGTCAAGAAATCTGGACAAAGCTATAAATAAAAGTGATACAAAGGCCCAAAAAAAGGGACTATTTCTAAATACTGCTCTTTCAAACTTGAAAAGTTGATAGAACAGGTTTTGCATTACTGTGCATTTTCTGAAGGTATGAACTGTGAAACAAATGTCTGCCATTATTTTCTAACATCAGTCATTAATGACTTGCCACTAATTTGTCAGAAAACCACAATTTTACAAAAACTTGATCAAAGATGCAAGGTGAAAATCTGTACAATTGAGAGGTATGCATATATTCCAGGAGCAAGCCAGTAGGGTTTTTATAATAAAGAACCCAGAAATGAGGTGCCAAGGTAAGTTCAGATCTCTTTGTAACATCCTATGATATGCGAAGTGGAGACTGAGAAGACTTCAGAAGAATTTGTGTTCACTTCTTAATTTGATTAAACTGTATTCAACTGAATGTGGCTTGTTTACTTTGCAGGTTATTCATAATGCAGCTCAGTCCATCATTTTATCTTTCAGAATAAGCAAGGGAAAGTTTAAGTGCCACTGGAGCTTCTTACGTCATTTTATTTTCTAGCTTCTACCACTCTGCTTTAAATGTTCACCACTTTTCCTGTTTTCTTATGCTCTCCTGAGTACATATTTACAGACTGGATGATACAAAATTAATTCTGTTATACTATGACATTCCAAGAACTGCCTTAACTGTCCTAACATACAAAACAATCAGACATATTGTTCCTTTCATTTTCCCAGTAGTAGTACAATGAAATATTATAAAATAAATATTTGGCTTCATTGAGATTTGAACTCCCGAGTATCCCAAGCAGATGCAATGAGTGCCAAATCATAAATATCAGTTCTGAATTGCATGTTATGTACAAGTCATTTGGCAAAAAAGTGAAAGTTGTGATATTAAACATTTGCTCATATGCAAGCATCTTCCAATTGCTCTGCTTTTACGCAGTCTCATGACAGGTTAGACAAAAGCATTGCATCATGCAGTGTTTGATGGTATATTTTTCAAATTTCAGCTTGGGAAGAAATGTCAGTGATTTCTGCAGTACATCTAACATATTTAAATGTTTGCTTTAATTAGTTAATAACAGTGCATTTACATCCCCACAGATGTCTAACTAATTTAAACAAACTACTGACTTAAAGCAGTTTTAAATTATACAGTGTAAATTATTTCATCCTTTTGAATGTGCTATTGAGGAGGGTATGGCATTAGTTATATAGTTACAGTGACACCAGAGTGAGAATCGGGATATAAAGCAATGACGACACTGATGTTGGGCAACAATACTGGTGATGGGTAGGGCTAGGCTGTCTTGCTGTGCAATATTAACTGCTTATTAGATAAAACTAGTTTGCTACACGTTGTTCTAATGCAGGAAGGCAGTTTCACTGCATGACAGCAAATGCATTGGCCACATAGCTTGTTAGGTGGGATGTCGTGCTAAAAGAAAATTGTAAACGTGTGGTGGTGACAGCAGCAATATTCCTGAAGATGGAATTAATGTGGTAAAGGTAATTCAGGATAAATGTGAGAATAAGGGGAACACAGTTGTTGATGGCAGTTCTGCCTCAAAGAACAAGGGTATAGGGGCAACTGTGACTTACCCCTGCCCTTTTTAATGGACAGTTAGAGATTGACCAGATTACCTGCTTTGTTAACCAATGCATATATTAAGTTAAAATAACTGTAATCCAGGTTCAGGACCATTACTGGTCGAATTCTTGATCAGCTTTTGAGGGGTTTTTTTTTTTGGGGGGGGGGGCTCCTCGCAGCAAGAAGACTAGTAGAGAAAGGGAATCCCACAGGACCTAAAGAAGCACTGAATTTAAAAAGCCCCAGGGGAACTGTTAGATCCAGGGTCACCAGCAAAATTATCAAGTTCAGGAGATAAAAGCCTGATAACATTATGGCCTTCTGTGGGATAGGCAAAGTCTAAGGACTAGAAGTAGATTTAGAGGAAGTTATACATTTTAGATTCTTGCCAAGCTTTCACCATTATTAAATGACAAACACTTCTCTCATTATGATAAGATATTTGATTTATAGGAGTGAAGAGGCTACTGGATACTGATGGTTGTGGTGGGGCACTTCAGCTACTGTATCAGCTATTATATCACTGTGTCTAATTGATTGATTGCAAAGGGTTGTGCACAGAATTTTGTCTCTAGTTAAAATGTAAATAAATAAAAATTTGTGAGAACTTCTGTGAGGACTTAGCCATCTGGTTTCTGCTGTAGGATTTTTGCTGCCAGCTATACCAGGTGGTGCCCAGATTTCATCTTGCCTGTATAATGTTGAAGTACCAACCTGGGAGATGACAGCCTTCTGGCTAATGCCAGTGTGGGTAGGGTGTAAGAGTAATTGTTGTCATTTCTCTCCCCTGGTGGAGACCAGGCAGCTGTGCTGCTGCTCTGTATACTTGGCAGCAAACATTCTGTATATACCCAACTGTTGCTTGCTTAAACTGATATGTACAGGAGAGTTGCATGCAGCAGCCAAATAGGTTGCACTGCATGCAAGAGTAAGCCTGGGATACTAAAATGGCCTCCCAAGCCATGATAACATCACTCCTCCGCATTGCATACCAAGGATGACAGCTGTGAGGACAGTAACTGGGGTACAGGAGCAACAGGAGCTAACAGGTATGCCCATTACTGAACAGATACCAGTAGTGAAAAAATTGTAATGAGAGAAAATGGATCGTTCTACTTTGCCAGAGGGGACATACACATGTTGCAAACAGGAGCAGTCTCCAAGTGGTGGTAACCATCCACCCACATAACAGGCTGTCTATACAGTACTTTGTGATCATCCTTTTAGCTATATCTTATGGGCAGTAAATGCATTTTACCAACACTGTTTATTTTCTAGGATAACATGAGGGACTTTCCTACCATTTGACAACTTGAATGAAGTGCTTGTTTGACAGTGCAGTCCTGACTTTCTTATTAGTAGGCTACTTGTCACCAAGACTGGGAATGACAGCACAGTAAAGATGCAGGCTTCTAAGATGAGTGAGCGTGAAAAGTGGCAAAGAGTACTATGCAAGCACATGGAGGAGCAAGGAGAAGTGAAATGAATTGTAGGAGACTGGTGAAGCTGGAGTTAAGAATGAAGAGTTAGGAAAAGAGTAGCCCTGAATGGCAAAAAGGGGAAAATTTGAAATCGAATCCATGAATGCACATTATAGGTATAGTGCTAGAGGGGATTCCACCTTACCCCAAAGTACAGTTATCACAAAGCTAGTTGTTAGGTGCAGGGGTGCAAGGGATGTAATCCACTGTATATGTGCATGGCTGCTTTTCTGACCATGGGGGGAGGACTTCTGTTTCCTTTTGTTTGATAGCACTTATACACAAAAAAGCTGCATTCAAGTAAGAAATGATAGTTTTCAGAGAGTAGTGTGACCTGGAAAATTCTGCCCGAGAAACTGGAGGAGTTAAAGCAACATAAATATTTTGCAAGGAAGCATGGGATGAATGGAGGTTGGGGAGGAATGGGGCTGACAGAGCTACTCCCCAAAACTGGGCAGACTATTGGGTTCCCAAAAGAATTATTCCCTCATGCTTTTTGCTCATATGACTGACTTAATATGTATGCTGAGAAGGTCAAAAAATAATTCTGCTTAAGTGGCTAAAATAAGTCATATACTGCAGTGGACAAAAAGAAAAAAAAAACTGTAGTTCTCTTGAGATGATCCCTAAAATGTCTCTGGGATCTCAAGTATTTTACAAAGAATGTATTTTAGATGGCCTAATTGAGATGCTCAAAATCTTGCCAGGTCATAACTCAAATATTAGTTCCATAAATCATTTTTGGAAGATTATGAATTGGTTCTGCCATATGTAGATATAGTTATATTCAGAATAATAGTGTTTTATTAAAAATAACCATCTGATTGTAAAGTAAAATTTGGAACAGTCTTGCACACAATAGAAATGTTATATTTTAGTCCCATTTATTTGCATACAAGTCACAATATACATAAGGATGACAGTTTTGTCAGCGATGCTGAGAAATTTGATTCCATGTGATCTTCTACTCAGTAATGCTGTATGTATAGGATTAGTTACTACTGATGAATTACCATGTACTCATCTTATCCATTAACTGTCTACTGTGATAATCCATTACCAAACCAATATTTATATCCATTGTGTGCACCACAGTACAAGTGCAGTTTTGTGGTTTGAAGTTTGTTTTGGATGTACACTTAACCTGATTTTTTTTTGATGGGTACAATATAAACACAAAAGCCAGAAGTAATAGTTGGATTGAACCCACTCAAAGTAATGCAGGCTGCAAATCACCATACAGCTGTAGAATGCAGAATCCACTTTATTAACGTCAGACCAAATAAAAAAAAAAAAAAAAAAATCCAAGGATGAGCTCTTTCTCCCAGAAAGATCTAGACTTCAGACAATTTAACCCACATAGTTACTTCCTTCTTATACAGTTCAAACAGGAAGTTCCACCCAATTATAAACTAATCAGTTATGTCATTAAAAGCACAATATTTACAGTCACTTAATTTAAAAAGCAGACAAAACATACAAACTGAAAATGTTCATGGAACACACCACCCTAAAAACACACTATATATAAGCACTGCTTCATAAAATGATAATGTACAATAAATATTTAAATATGTTGAATGTGTTAGAACAATAAATATGTATAATTAAATACTAAAAACTAGATATAGTAAAAAAATGTTGAGAAATAAATACACAACATAAATACTGAACATGTGAATTATTTAAAATGTTAAAATGCATAATGGAGAAATATATATAGTTTTAAAATTGGGCTAATGGAAATATGCTCATTCAGGCCTGGCCAGTTCCCAGCATTCAAACGTAATTGCCAGTATAATTCTCTTTTCTCAAGTAATAGTGACCATGCACCACCTCTCATGTTGGTACTGATATTGACTATAATAAAAAATTGGAACTTATGGTCATTATACTCCAAAACATGTTTGCTAAGAGAATTTGTTTCTTTTTTATTCCTTATGTCATATAGGTGTTCGTATATGTGATTTTTTAACTTTATCAGTCTTGCCTATGTAAAAGCAAGAACAGGTAGTAGACATGGCACAGTAAATCACTTTCTCTGAGTTACAGTTGCATTTCTGATTGATTCTAATTCGATATTGATGTCAAAAATATTGCCTTCTTTAATGTACCTGCAATAGTTACATCTGCCACATTTGTTCATAGAACTTGACCTGTGGTTTGGGTAAGAGTTACTGCTCTCAAATATGTTTTTCATATTCTTGCCTTTCCTATATACCATAATAGGTTGCGCTCCTATTAGTGGTCTAATGTTCTTGCCATGTCTCAAAATAGACCAGTTTTTTGTTAAGATGTTTCTTACTATGTAACTATCTTGAGTGAAAACAGTGATGAAAGAAGTCTTATAATCATTCTTACTTGCAACATTGTCAGTTTCTCGATTACTGGTGGAAGGACCACTGTCAGTCATATTACAAAAAGTAAAGGTACATAAAACCCACGCTCTCTCTTGTTAACCACCTCATTAATAACACTAGCGAACTTACAAGGATAGCCTCTTTTTTGAAACATTTTTCAAGTTGTCACATTCATCTAAAAATTCATCAGTACCAGATACCGTACGGGCTGCACGCACGAACTGCCCCTTAACTATTTCTTTCCTTTGTTTGACTGGGTGTGTACTAGAAAAATGCAATAGTGAGTTTGAATACGTGCTTTTCCTAAAGATTTTTAAAACAAACCTCTTATTTTCATAATCCTTTTCCAGAAAAATGTCTAAAAAGGAAATTTTGTCAAGGTCTCTGGTATAGGTGAACTTTAGAAATTCTGTGGTGGTTCCACTATAGTTTATAAAATCATCAATAGCATCTCCATCCTGCAGAACAAACATATCATCCAAAAACCTGGTGTAAAATTTGATGTGCTCAAAATAACGAAGAAAAAATAAATTTCTTCTCCCATTACCGAACTACAATATTTGCATATAAAACTACCACATGCAGACCCTATAGCCACCCCTTCTTGTTGTAAGTAAATTTCTTTGTTAAACAAAATGAAGTTGTTTTTAGGGACAATTTCCAACAGTTGTGAAAAGACCAAGACCTGGAAGTGTGAGAGATATTTTTCATATAAGAAATCTGTAAACACTCCAAACCAGTCGTGCGAGGTATGACTGAATAAAGGTCCGTAATATCGATAGTAATAAAAACAAAAGTGTCCTTGAAGGGTATCTCATCTATAGCTTGTAAGAAGCTCCATGAATCCTTGCAGATGTGTCTCACTCAATATGTGTTCTTTTAACTTATTGTCCAGATTATCTTGCAAGGGGGTGGGTAATGGACTCCTTGGAGTCTACTATGGGTCGCATGGGTGGTTGGCAAAGATCTTTATGCAATTTTGGCAGCCCAAATATGACCGATATTTTAGGGCAGGGAACAGAGAGAAAATTAAGCACATCAATAGAAATTGAACCCTCTATAAATAAATATTGGAGTTCATTCCTTATATGCTGGTAAGAAGTGTTCAGTTCATTAATGGATGATCTTAAATATGATTTTCCTTCTAGAATATAAAGCATTTTCTTGTTATAGTCCTCATAGTCCATCAAGACAACACCTCCACCTTTATCAGGTTTCATAATTCTAATATTTTATGAAAAGATTTTTATTTCGTCCATTACCTTTTTGTCATTCATGTCAGAGTTCCTACTAGAAAGCTTAGAGTTACGTATATCTAACTCACACGTTACCAAAAAGTTGGACAATGGGATGAAGTGAGGGGTTATATGTACTAGAGATGGCTAAAGGGTTGACAAAGGAACCAGTTGCAGAGTTTTTAAAAAGAATATTCAAATTCAGCTTTTGTGTATACATTCTTAAATCCATAAGAGTATTAGAAACATCTAGGGGTTGTGGGGGTACAAAGGTGAATCCTTTGGCAAACAAATCACAGTATTCAGAATTAACAGCAATGCTGGAAAAATTGTGCACATTAAAGTCACCTAAAGTGTTGGTGACTATGTGGCAGGATGGGAGTAAATGGTCCATATCATCACCTAAATTGTTTGGTGGTGAATGCAACAAGTTAGTCACATTTACATCCTGTTGTTCCAGGACTGGTACCTCCTCCCCCCTTTGTTCACCATCCCTCAACTGTTCCAATGGTTGCTCCTGTTTATTGGGACCATATCCCAATTGTTGTTCCCCTGGGGACCTTTGTTCCTCAGACGCTCTGAGCGTCTCGGGGGGGGGGGGGACAACATGATGTAAATGTGACTTTAACTTGATATTAAGAGTAGCCAGTCAACCAGCATGCTCTTACAAGGTTAGTGGACACCAGACTGACCAAGGGAAAGCCATTAATACAAATAAAGAACGTGCAAATTCTACACACACAGTAATTAAAGAACAGGGCTGAAACCCAGACTGTCTTCTGGTTATATGGAAACCATGGACCCATTTCAGCCACGCTTTGAGATATAAAAGTAAGGTCAGATAAGCGTTGGACACTTCTGGTAATTTGGGGTAGTAGTGTAGGATTTGGTGGGGTGTCAATATATCAAACAATCCATTTGTATTGGCTGTGTGTGGGAGAAGAGGGATTTTATCCAGTTTTATCAGGTAAATTATTCTGGGTACTGAAGCATTTTGACCATAGGTATCTTTTCTCTGAAGTGAAATATTCATTCATAAATATTTTTGATGCAATGCTATTATGGATAGTAGCAATTTCTTTAAATTAGACTTTTAGAATTTGTTCTTAGGAGTTTATTGCCAAGGTAAGCTACAGTAGGTATGACATATTAAAGGTGTCTGGAGGATCAAATCTTTAATGCATTAAATGTGAAGAGCTGATTTATCTCCTAAGTTTTGGCACTAAAATCTTATGTGAATATGATGTGCAATGCTGCCAAACTCTAGGTTAGCAGTGTCTGGAAATGCATATGTAAATATATGATTCTAACCTGATCACACCATAGACATTGCTGTGAAGGAATACACCTTTGAGAAAAGTTGTGTGTTTATCAAGATTCTATGATGTTATCTGTGCTGCCAAAGGAGTTGTGCTTCTGTAGGAAATAGGTGCAACATACAGCACCTTTATTTGTATTTGTTTCCCTAAATAGTGCAGTCATCTTCATAGACCTTTTTCACACTCAGCCCATGAGTGGTGTCTTAAGTGACTTGCTCAGAGGTACACAGTTAGGCAATGGAAGCTGCATCAAAAGGGTTAGGTGAGAAATTAATCTGTAATCCACTATAAACTAGAATATTAAGTTTTCTACAGATTATAGTCTTGTGTTTCTGTTTGAACTTATAAAGGGAGCTGCAATAAGCAGTTATGGTCTTATTAATTTGTTTAATTCAACAGAAAGTCCTGCAAACCTCAGCAAATTATCTCCATCCAGCTGTGAAACTGAAGAAAGAGGGGGAAAAGTAATGCTGATCACATCTTCTGATGTTTGAGTGTGCCACTAATAGATGATGTTGTACCTGTGTTTCAAAGGGGGCATAATACACCCAGGCATTGTTTTAATATTGGATGACTACACCTTTTTTGTTTGAGGATGTTGGTTAAAAGCAAGGAGGAGTTTCTGGTAAGCATGACACAGGTGGGGGACTTGTGCTGAGTGACTAGAGGAGTCTGTCACCTGATGGGACTATCTCATTTAATTTTAAAGTAATGAAGTTTGGTAGCATGACCTTAAATCTTTTAAGATCACTAAAGTTACAGGTCAGGAATATTCCCACAGATCACAGTACCAACAATATTACATGAAGTGCTCTGTTTTAAAAGTTTATGGCAGATGATTACTGCTGCCATGGGCTATGACAAATGACATCCCTACAGCTTACTGAGCTTATACTGGATGATGTTTCACCTGGAGGAGTTCATCTCTGTGAAGGTTAACTGCCTGATCTCTATTTTGTATTGGAAATTTTTGTATTGGAAATTACAGCCGGTGTCGTTTAAGTGTGCCAACAGTAATTACATTTGTTTGGAAGATTTCTCCCTTTATGCTATAACCTAATCCAGATGTAGCTTGAATCATAGTGAAAGTATGACCAATACTACTCACACCCAAATAAGCTTTACAAACTGAAGAGCAGAGCTATGAATATTGCCTTTTCAAGAATTATTTTATCTCACTCTGAACCCAGTGTCTTTCAGTGTTATGTTACTAATACTAACTGCACCTCGACTAAAAGTGTTTTGCATTCACACCATATGTTTTCCTGAAGGGCTAATATTAACTCTTCTATGCCATAAGCCTTCCCTTCCTTATGTTAAGCACTGCCACCGGCCAAACAGTATGGCACATCAAGCAACATTATAAAGTTGCAATTCATCAAATGATGGGATAAATTTTAACTACCCACTAGTGATGGTCTTTTTTATTAGAAATATTAGGTAATCATCAAAATGTTAATATTTCCATCTACCACAGTATGAAGAGGCAAGATTGCATAACATGTTGTGGGTGTTCGGTATTCTCAGCATAGTTGTATTAAAGGCAACATAAGTTCTCTAAATCAAGCATCATCTCACTTGGAAGAACAGTAGCAATACGCATGAAGCCTGGCACATCTGAAGGTTGTTGAATTATACTGACAGTAATGTCAGTTTGTCTGGCATGGAACACCTAACACACTTGAACAGCATGGGCATGAAATAAACTCCACTGGGTACAGTACTATCTAGTGCTTCTACTAGGCCTCACTCATGTGGCAAGCTTGGATCAGCCATCAGCAACTGTTTACTCCCATCTGCCCAGGACAATTTCTAAAGGCACCCGAGCTCCTAGCTGAACGTGGGTCACCTGTGCTAGAGTCAGGGCTTTGTATATCTGTGCCACTGTTGTGGCTGGAGTGTACCATCATTTTTAAACTGCTAAAATACTATACAGTAGTGAAGCTCTTAAGAGTTTGTGTGGCCACAGGTGCTTTAATTCTGTCATGACTGCAAAAGTCACAGTGCAGCACTTTGCTTGTATGTGTGGGTTTATTTATTTATTTATTTTTAAGAAATTATGTCTTAAGGTTCATATATTTATCTCTCATGGTTTGAAAGTTTATAATTACTGACCATTGCTTCTGCTATGGTAACTATTTGGGCTGTAGGAGTCAGTGAAATTGCCGAGTGCATAACCATTGCTGCAGCCACTGCTACCTCAGTGATCACAGTCAAGATGTAGATCATATTAGTGCCCTCTTAACTGAGTACATATTTTTTTATTTTTATTAGGTTTGCTCTATTTTCCTGATTTATTGATTTTTGTCCCTTAATTGAATAGGAGCTAGTAGAAAGTGGTTTCTTTTATTAAGACTCTTGCAGTCTCAGACCATCATCTATGATAGAATTTTCTAGATTCCTGATTATCTTTTGCATTGTTTTACATTATAATTATTTCTAGGACTTGAGAGTACAAGGAGTGCTGCAGAGATTTGAGGTCTGAAGAGTAAGAGCTGCTGGCCAACAGTCATTTTTGTAAATGCACAACCTGCATTTGGGTGCTTATTCTGAGAGGGCATCTAGAGTGTCGAATCCCATCCTGCCATGTGGACAGGCTCAAATGACTTGATTGAAAAAAAAAAAACAGAATTTGTCATTGGAAGTTTGGATTAATTTGTGTTAAGGTCTAACAAAAGGCAAGTATACAAAAGTAAGAGGATAATAAATGATACTACTGTCTTTTATGTGCCATTACTAACACACACACACACACACACACACCAAGTCTCATGAATACAGATGTCAAGACATTTTTCTTCCATGGATCCCCTTCCAGCATTCTCCCCAGAAAAAGAAAGTTTAATATTTTCCCCTCCTGCTCCGTCAGCAACCAGCTTCATTCTTGATAGTCACTGGAGATAAAGCATAAATACAATCACAAATCAACAAAAATGAAGAGTTTTATGCCAATGATTTCATGGAAATGTGTGTATGTGTCACAATGTAGGAAGATCAATAATCCTAACTAACTTAGTATTAATAGATTTTTCAACTATTTTAAAATATTTCAACTTAATACATTGAGAACATTGTCCCACAGGCTTGACTAGAGCTGTAAATATCTTTTTTCCATGAGGTTCCCCGTTTACTTCTAGACTGTGATACAGGATGCTTTAGCTGAACTTTAGTGCCAGGTCTTTCCTTTTGCAGTTCAATATTCAATTTTATTACCTCTGCTGGAGACCATTTACTTTCATGCTTCAGCCTGCAGTTACTTTAATAACTTCATAATTTCATAGTGGGATGGACAGTTCCTAAACTTCATTATAATGTAGGGCATGAACTTAAGCATTGCTTTATTTTGTTGGTTCATCATATGCTGTATTGGTTAAATTAATTCATTACTTTTCAAACATTCATTCTTGAGTGATAGGCAAGTGACAGGAAGTGATGTAATACACTTTCAAAATGCTAGTTTTAAATTGAGTCACTTTTGGCATATTCTGTTAGTTCTGATGAAGACCATGTAAATGGTTGAACTGAGTTTTTAGTTTTTGCTATTCTGTCTTGCACTGTCCTGTTTGATGTTTTGGGGCTCGCTGCATTTGAATGGATCCTGTTGTATATCAGTTGTCGCTGGATCGTATGCACTTGGTATTCGTGTAATAAACTGTGAGTTCCTTCATTTGGATTATTAGCATTGGTTACATTCTTGAGTGATACTTAAATACAAAGAGTATATATGTGGCCTTGTCTTGCTGGTGAGGAAAGACATCTCTCTTGGTCTGCGAGTTGCTTAAACTGATAGAGCTCATTTCTGTTTTACTTGTTCCATTTTGTTTTCTGTTTTGATAAATCTGCTTGGCCTGCTGTTTTTGTTCTCTGTTTTGATAAATCTGCTTGGCCTGCTGTTTTTGTTCTATGTGGCAGATGGCCACAAATTACCCAAGCTGCACACTTCACATACCTATAGCTTTTTTTTTTCTTTTCTTTTCTGATAAAGATGAGGCTTGCAAACACTACAAGAACTGTTGTAGACTCCCTACTAGTTATTTTCCCACCCAACCTCCCATTCTTTGATCTGTATTTCAAACTTGGTCAGTTCTAAGCTGCCCACCCTTACCATAAATTCAGCTTTATAAGCTCATCTCTTCCTACATTGTCACTGATATCTTGATTTAGTTGCCATTCCTTGTGCTTATTTTGAAAAATAAATGCAGGTTGTCTCACTGTCAGTTCTTTACTTGCTCAGAATTCATTATCTACCTACATGTTCAATATGGTAGTGCATTTTTACACTCTAGCAAGCTCTTTTCTGTGTTTTTACATGAAAAGGACAGAGGATTTTCCATCTAATGGTAGGGTATGGTAGCCTGGTCTGTTCAGTTTGGGGAGACATATTATAGATTCCTGCATGTAGTTGTTTGATTGGCCAAAGGGCTTATTAATCCACTTACCTTGTTTATTGCCTTTATAAATTCTTTACAACTGAGTGGCTCTTGGCTCATTGCTACAAAGCAAAGTACTTTTATCGAATAACAACATTTTTTATAAGCTGTTTAAAGTACACTGTTGTTATCTTGAATTATTCACTGCCTTTCCCTAAGTTTGTGTATGATAGCATTTCATAGGTTCATAGGTTCATACTAGGCTATCTGCCCTAGGGCATTTATAAGCCTAGCCAGAGTGTGTTTGGCTTTCGCCACCCATTTTAAATTAATTTTGCTATGCCCTTTTTCGAGGTTAGTATATTTTGCCTCTGTCTAACAGTGACACAGAAGTGATACCTGGGGTAAACCTACAATCTCCCATCCACTCATCAAGATTCCTCTTGAAGAGAGTCAATGAGGGACTCTGCCTAACCTGGACTGTGATTTTATTCCAGAGTGAAGGGAGCCTCTGGGTTATGAATCTGTCCCTCCAGCATGTCCTATTTATTTCAGTGCTGAGGTTCAAGTCTCGAGCGTAGCTCGATGGGATTTGGATTTTCTGAGGTACAGCATGTCCATTAACTCCGGGTTGGACATGGCTTTATATGTCAAGCACAGATCGCCTCTGAGCAGGCGGTATGCCACTGAGTAGAGCTGGAGTTTCTTTAACTGGGCAGCATATGGCATCTGTTTGAGCCCTTTGATCCTCTTGGTGAGGTACTTTTGGGGTCTTTCCAGTTGCTGCCGGTGTCTGGTAAGGTACATCCCAAAAGGGCATTGTACTCAATTATGGGCCTGATGAGGGATGAGTAAAGAGGCACAATGACCTCCCCTGATCTAGATGTGAATCCCTTCATGATTAGGTGGGCTATATAAAATGTTTTTCTAACCACTTTGGCCACGTGGTTGTCAAATGAGAGATTGCTATCAACTTGGGTCCCTAATTACTTCTTCTGTACTTAATGGATTACCACCTATGTGGTAATTTGTGGGCACTTTCTTTTTGCCAAAGGGGATGACTATACACTTTATGGCATTTAACTTGAGGCCATGGCTCTGGCACCAGTTGTCTGTTTCTATGAGGCCCTTTTGGAGGATGCTTGTGTCGGCTGGAGAGTCGATTATGGCGCCCAGTTTGCAGTCATCTGCGAACGTGGTCAGCCACAGTCCTTCCGTGTTGGCCTGTACCTCCGAGAAATATATACCGAACAAGAGAGGGCCCAGGACTGAGCCTTGTGGGACACCAACTGGTTTGGAGTCTGACATGGCTCCAGCAATTCTAACCATGTGGGTTCTGTCCTTGAGCCAGTTTGCAACCCATCTAGTGACATAGGGGTTTATATTTAAGCTGGTGAGCTTATCTATAATGCCCAAGTGGGGTATTGTATCAAAGGCTTTTGTGAGGTCCAGGTAGGCTGTGTGGACCACCTTCCCCTCGTCAATGGCCTTGGTGACTGTGTCAAAGAAATTGACCAGGTTTAAGAGGCAGGATCTGCCCTTAACATAGCCGAACTGGGTAGGATCCAGTGTCTGTAGGTCCCCAATATCTTTACTTATGAGGTCCATGATGATCCTTTCCATAGCTTTGCAGACCAAGCTAGTCAGGCTTATGGGGCGATAGTTTCCAGGATCCGTTGAGGCACCACCTTTATGGAGAGGGGACCACTGTTGCTGTATGCCACTCTCTGGGTACATATCCTGTAGTAAGGCTGAGACTGAACAGTAGTTTTATGTTTGGGTTTAGCTCTTCTTGGAGTTCATGTAGGACGCAGCCCGGGACACAGTCTGGTCCCATTGATGCTGTGTGTTTTGCTTTGGAGAGGGCAGCTCTTACCTGAACATCTGAGATGTCAGGGGGGCAGCACTCTGCTGGGATAGATATTTGCCCTTTTGGTGGGGGGGGGGGGGTTTGCACTGAACCTGTCAGCTAGGATGTTGGCAATGTCTGTGGGTTTGGTGTATTTGTCATTTTGGACTAATTCTGAGCATATCTGGGAATTCCCACCCAGGTTCCTAACATAACTAAAGAAAGCCTTGTGATTATCCTTAGTGACCTGTGCAATTTTTCTCTCGAAGCTGGCCTTAGACGATTTTATGCGTGCCCATAGTTTTTTGCTAATACTGATCAGAGATGCCTTTCCTTTTTGGGATTTTGCTCTATCATGTAGTAGCTTCCTCCTTCTATTGTATAGTTTGTTTATGGCTGGGGTCCACCTGACAGGACGTCTGCCTTTGGAGGATTGGGTCTTGGTTTTATTTGGGATTGCATGATCCATGCATTCCTGAAGGTGTTCATAGAATGCGTTTATAAAGGATTCTGCGGTCTGGGCCATATTTTCCACAGGCCCGGGGGCTTTGAAGGATTCCACCTCGGTTTTGAGGAGTGTGAAATTTGCTTTAGAGAAGTTTTTCACTGTGGTTTTCTGGGCAGGGGGTGGGGTCGGGATGTGAATATCCAGTGAGATTAGTTTATGGTCTGATCTTACCAGTGAGGGATACACTTCTGGTCTGGAACATAGAGTCCCCATGTTGGTGATGATCAGGTCCAGTATGTTTTCCCCTCTTGTGGGAGTGGTAACAAGTTGTTCCATAGCATTTGAGTTTATAAATTCTAAGAACCTTTGGGTTAGGGTGTTGGAGCTAGAGTAATGCTCCCAGTCTATGTTTGGGTAGTTGAAGTCACCCAATATAATGGTGTTTGGAGAGACCTTCATATTTTCCAGTGTTCTCAGGAAGGCCGAGTGGGGTTCCTGGGTTTGGGAGGGTGGTCTGTAGCAGGCTATAAACTGTAAGGCAGTTTTACCCACTGTTAGTTGCACATGGATAGTCTCTGATGCTTCTCGCTGTGCCACCAACCTGGAGGTGTGGGTATCTTTGACGAATATTGATACTCCCCTCCTTTTGTGGTTCGGTCCAAGTTTGCTGGACACTCATACTGTGCTTTTACATTAGGAGGACTGGTATTATTAATCTAGTGGCAGCAGGTGTTTGCCTGGTCTACCTGAGTTGGGAAGCACACAAAATGGCTCTAAGTGTAGTCCTTTTACTAGCCAAATGACCCAGCAGTCAGTTTTATTTTTTTATTTTTTAAAGTTTTAAAATATTAACTAATTACAATAAAGAAACATAACAGTCAAACTTCACACAAAGTAACTATTTACAATAGTCCATATTTAATCAAATTAACATATAAAGACATTTTTGATATTTTTAATTAGAGAAAAAATAATTTGTTTTTAAGTAGAGAAAAAAATCAGCATTCAATTAATATTTTTCCAGTAGACTTTCTTTCAACCAACTATTTCACTTGGAATTATTATGATTACTTCTCATCTTAATAACATACAATTCATTATAACAAACTATACTTCTGCTGCTGGTATAAATTCAGCACATTTGCATGGAGCTGCTTGCTGTGCCAGTGCCCTGTACAGAAGCAAACATCTGAAAACATTGCTTTATTTTCATTATACTATGAAAGTTTACTGTGCTATTTTTTTCTTTGCACTTCTTTTGAGGTTAAAGTTACATTTTCAAACTGCTGTAAGGGCTGCTGTTTCTGAACTAAAATGTATTTTATCTAGTGTTCCTAACTTTTAGGTACCCATTTGTGCTTGAGCTCCAAACTAGCTTTTTTACATTAAGAGCATCAAAGTCTGCACTCTTGTGGCAGGAGAAGGCTGATTTCACCTATCTGAGTTGGGAATTGCTGGTGGAAAGCTCATTGGGTGCTTACTCGATTAGCCTTAGGGCATAAATATAAAACTTACTTTTTTCTAATCATATATAAGCCTCACATTTGTATGAAGCTGGTCTTCATGCAGCATCGATTATTGGTGACTTGTATATATGCAATCACCAGAAGTTGAAATTTCCCTATAAAAAACCCTCAGAACTTTACCTCAGTCCTGTGTTACTCATGGAGCAGCTAGTTTGCATGGTGAGCAGCAATTATGCATTAAGTTAGGACTATTTAGGTCTAACTTACCTTATTATAGCACCTAGGACTATCGCTCAGACAGCATCTGGTTTGTGCGCTTAGCAGCATCACTGGTTAGGTTAGCTGCAGATTACATCAAGTAAGCACCCTTCCCTTGTCTAGTTACAAACACACTCCATGCCTATCCCTTTCAAGTAAACTTTAGGACCTGCAACATGGATGGGCACCTTCCTGTTATCTCTGCATCCAGCATGGGGAACATTGGGCATCCTGAGGCAATGTAGCAATTGCATTATGTAAACAGACAACCACGTAATTCTCAAACAGACAAACACAGTAAGTGAGGGAGGTAGTTACACATTGACACTGGAGGCTAGACTCTCACATACAAAAACAAAAAGCAACAAATAGGTTGTCAGCGACTCACACACATCATGCATTGCACCAGCAAAGGACCACACACACACAGACCCACATATGTGGAGGTGCTCACATGCAACTTACCCAAAACTCAAATGACTCTCAGGTGCAGTTCTCAGAAGCACTGCATACACGTAAACAAGATAATTCCCATCACAACACAAAGCCAGATCTCATTGTGTCACAGCTACTAAACCCAAAGATGAAATACTCCACAACCCAATATTCTGGTTGTAGGAGACTCCATTGTGTGACACACTGATGTCCCTCTTACCAAGCTGGCCAAGTAGGTTACAGTTAGTTGTCTGTCATGGGCCACGATCAACCAGATCATGTAAGCACTAAGGTCACTTACCCCTCAGTACCAATTTGACTCAGTCACAGTTCATATGGGTGTGAATGACCCTAGATGTACCGCCTTGGGTGTGAATGACCCTAGATGTACCGCCTTGGGCTATATAAAGAGAGGCATGATTGAGCTCTCAATGTGTGTCACAGGCAGATGAGCCTAGCATTGAGCAGCATTCTACCATCTACAAGAATAATGCCACAATACCAGCAGAAAATGATCAGCTTTAACAGTTGGCCTAGCCACTGGTGTCATTCCAAAGGACATGGTTGACAGGCCACTCAGCTTAGCTAGGGATAGTCTAAACCTGTCAACTCTAGGCTTTTGAACACTGGCCAAAACATTAACCACTTCTATAGTGCCTTTTTAGGCATTGCCAAACAGACAAACTTTCCAATACAACAAAAGCTACACAGGATAAGCTAAATGTGTTCGTGCTCAATGCTAGGAGTCTCAACAAGAAACTGCACTCTCTAGAAGTTCTCCTAACCCTAAAGAATGTTGACATCTGTACAGTTACTGAAACATGGTTCAATACCATGGAAAGCACTCAGGCAGTGCATGGCTATAATGTCTTTCAAGCATTCCAACCAGCCACTGAACATGAAAAATACACCTCCACCTTTTGCCCTATCTACATAAAGGATAAGCACACCTCAAGGCTGGTCAGACAATATGACATGCTTGAGATACTCCATGTCCAACTAACAATGGGAAAAATTAATTTCCATATTCTTGCTAGTTACAGGTTCCCCGAACATGAACCAGGAAACCCATACACACATCATACCTGGAGTTATTCAAATCACTCACCATCCAGCCCAATACCATACTCTTAGGTGATTTTTAACTACCCCTCCATTAATTGGGAGGCATGCCCAAAGATCTCTTGACTTTGTAAATTCAAGTACCCTGGAGCACCTAGTCTGCAGTCCCACTAGGGGAACAAATGTAATAGTTCTGGTACTCACAAACATGACAGAGCACTGCATCCCCTCCCCAGTGAGATGTTGCAACTAGTAAGATCAGGTAACAAAGCAGTCTCCCTCGAAATAAAGATAAAACTAGTCCTCCCCAATCTAACCCAAAAAAAACTAACTCTCCAAGGTAAATCACCCCCTATTAAGGGACAGCATAGCTAGTTTCCAAGCTCCCCCAAATCCAGAAAGCACAGAAACCCATTCAGAGGTGTACATAAAAGAAATGGCAGTACCAGATTGGAACAAACCCAGGTCCAACTGCAAAAACAAGCCACCCTGGTGGACCCCTGGTATTAACAGGTTGTGCAACAAAACAAAAAATCCTGTCAAGTAGTAAGAGGGAACGTGCACAACAGAGCAAAAAGTCCCTCAATAGTCCAAACAAGTGAATCAGAGAACTACTCATGTCTTTGAAAGCAGACTTTGAGGTAAACAGTCTCCAAAGCCAAGGGCCATTAGGGCATTTTTCAGTTAAGTTCACAATCTTAAAGGCATCACCCCACAATGTGTGGAATTAGTTGTAGATTGCATCACCTATACTCAACTAAAAGATACAACAAGCCTGTTGGCTGACAAATTGAGCTCAAATTTCACCTTCCCATCACCCCCAATTCTCATCCAAAAAATACACTCCATCACCAATTTTCACCAAAGAACAGGTGGCCACGGCACTCTCTAAAGCTAAAAGCATGGCTTCAGTGGGGCTTGATATAACAGGTTGCCTCTTAAACAGCTTAAAATCAGAACTTATCAGGCCCATTAGGATCTCTATTTAGCCGCAGCCTCCAGACTGGCTTTGTCCCGATAGAGTGGAGGACAGCAACAGTCAACTGTCTGCATAAAGGGGGCCCATCTACTGAGCTGAGAAATTACAGGCCCATAAGTTTGACTAGTCCTAAATGTAAGGCCATGGAAAGAATAATCATACACCTGATAAATAATGACATAGGAAATCTCCAAACACCGGACCTACCCAATTCAGCTTTGTCAAGGACAGGTCATGCCTACTGAATCTGGTTGATTGCAGTGAAAAAGTCACTAAGGCCATGGAAGACAGTAAGACAGCATATACCACCTATCTCGACTTGGTCAAGGCATTTGACAATTCCCCACTCAGGCATTATAAATAAACTTACAAAACTGGGCATGAATCCCTACATCATCAGATGGATAGCCAATTGTCTCATGGACAGGACACGTAGTTAAAGAAGGTAAAACTGGATCCAGCAAGAGGCTAGTTATTAGTGGTGTGCCACTGGGCTCAGTGCTGGGACCATTCCTGTTTGGATTATATTTCTCTGAAGTCAAGGTTAACGTGGAAGGCCTCTGGATGACAAAGTTTGCCGACAATTACAAGCTGGAGGCAATCACTGAATCCCCCAGTGATGTAGATAACCTTCAAGAGGTCTAGATCAAACAACTTATTGGTGCCAGAACCATGGCATAAACTAAATGCCAACAAATGCATTATCATACCCTTTGGGAAGTCAAATACCCTTGAAAATTACAACATCAATAGCACACCCCTAACAGCAGACTCAGAGGTGAGCAATCTAGATAGTAGCCTGAGCTCGGAATGCCATGTGTCCACAGTGCTGAGGAAGTCCTTCTATGTGGTACAACTTATAAGTAAATGTATGGCATTCAGATCCACAGAAGTTATAGCCTGCTGTACTCAGCCCTCATTATAGGTTCATAGGTAGGTACTAGGCTATTGGCCTTAAGGCCTATATAAGCTTAGCCAAAAAAATGTACCCTGGCTTTCACCACCCAAGAAAATTATTTTCCTGTGCCCCTGTCGAGCAGAGCCACAGAAGTGATCCCTGGGGTGAATTTCCCATTTCCCATCCAATCATCAAGATTTTTCTTGAAGAGTGCTAATGAGGTGCTCTGTTTGACATAGATAGGTAGTCTGTTCCAGAGTATGCCAAAAATGAGTACAATACACCACTTGGCATGTACTTCACTGCAGGTTCCTCAAAGAAAATAGAGGATATATATAATGGACTGTTATAATAATCAATTAGTAGACTAATCCCCTGTCTCTTTATGTATTGTGCCAATATCTAACATTATTTCCCCATCTCCATGCATCTTTAAGACCTTTAGTAATCTGAAAGAACTTCTAGATCGGTCACAATATATCAAAATACTAGTTTATATGGTAAACATCTGCATCTGAGACTATACTGTATGTAGCAAACTACAGACATATAGAATATATTGTGTGTCAGTCATTATTTATTTTCTACCTGTAATAGAATTCTTTTTTATTTCTGATTTTTGTGTCTTGTAAAAGAATATTAACTGCTTAGGTGTCATAAAAAGCTTTGTATATATTCATTTCCTTTCTTTTTCCTTTCTTCTTTCATAAATACTTTAATGGTGTTAGTATATATGCCTTATGTTTGTTGTACTAATCAAAAGAGGCTTAATTTACATAAAATTTAATTATAAATAAAAAAGTGTAGAAACATAGGAGTATAAATGTATCAAAAATGCTCTATTTATACACTGTCATAAATGCTTTTAGTATAACAATTATACCGATTACTTAGCTGCAGTTCATTCATTTGACCTGTAGATTGCATCAGAGACCATCTAATCAAACTATTATCCAGCTCTGCGAGAGGTCTCAGCTCAAAGTTCAGACCGCAAATAGCTTCATGGAAACAACACTTTTTTCCTACTTTCTTTTGAGGCAGTCGCAGTACAAACAGGCAGCACAGTCATTCAGCAGTTCGGATGCACGAGACCAAGGAGCAAAAACTTTTGCAGCTATTTTCTTCTTCCTTTTTTTTTTTTTTTTTTTTTTTTTTATTTTTGCAAGCCACAGCCTATCTTGCGGCAGGACCAAGAAACACAGAGCAGATAAAACAAAAAGGCAACAGAGGGGTAAAAAGCCAACATGAAACAGTGCAAAGCCAAGAAACTCCATCTCTCAAACCCAGCAAACCACTAGACCACCACTGACACACCAATCCACACCAAACCCTTCATTTTAACAACACTGCTATGTATACTATACACTTTTCATACCAATCAATATAAAACTTACGCAACCACAATAGAATCATGAAGACAAGTGTAAAAAATGTAAGGGTTTAAGTATGTGAAAAGTGCTTTGAATATGGACATTCTTAAAATGCTTAAATATAGCAGACATATCAAATATGTTATTTAGATGCAGTTTTTCAACCAAGCTGTAGATGGCATTAAAAATCATCTATTCTATTATTCAGCTTTTATGAAGTTTCTCAGCACAAGGTTCAGACTATAAACGTTTCCATGGAAATTACACTTTGTTCTAGCTCTCCATTGTAGCAGCTGCAATGTGAGGACAAACCAAGATTGTTTAACAGATCAGATGCACAAGCTTGTGGAGGGAAAACATTTACAGATTTTCACTGTGAAAACTGTTGATTAGTTTGTGGGAAAACTGGGAAATATAATACGAACAATAAGAGAGACATGAGAGAGGAAGAAAAGTAATAGGAAAAATTAAAGGAATAACAAACTCCATCTCCCAAACCCGGTAAGCCACTAGACCACCACAAACATTCTATACAAAATCTTCCATTCCTACACAACCAACAGCAAAGAGGAAAATAGAAAGAAAAACAAAAAAATAAATGAAAACCTCTCCATAAATATTTACATTTCTAAAATAAATATCAAATGAATTACTTCATATCAGGTCACTGAAAGGGAGAAAAGAAACTTTTCATATGTCTATTACCAGAAATAACACCACATTCCAACAGCAGAACAGGTGATGGCAAACAATTTAACAATATGGCAACAATATCAGTGAAGAGTCTCTCTTCACAGAGAGGCAGGGAAATAAAACAAACAGTTAAAAACAAATGAAACAGATTCTATTGTAACAAATTTTCTCATCTACAAGTCTCCGTATCTACTATAGTTCTCCAAAATAACAAATTTCAGTCATAAACATACGGAGCATTTATTATAACAGAAAACAACCACTATATAAAGATAAATAAATAGCTTTTACTTGTTATAGAAATTGAACTGGAATAAACTAAAGTTAAACTATAAAATACCATTAAAACAAGTATGTACCATAAAAAAACATTTAAACAACAAAGACTCACCTGTTGAACCATTTCCACTTCCCCAACTTCTGGGTTAGTTTTTAAAGACTTGGGTAAGAAAAAGCCATAGTAAAATAGCTTAATAAGTCGCTTATTTTTGAGCTTCTTTTTATGTTCAGAGGTCTTCCAGGAATTGTTATCAGCATTTCTTTTAAGAGTGACATTTGCCCACTCCATATCCTCTATTTTATCAAGCAGTTTTCTTGTTTTGACAAAGGTAATGGCAGAGTCTATGTCATTAAAAATATTTCTTCAAGATGGTCCAAAAATATTTGATCTGGCAGGAAATAATAGGTGCCTTTATTTTGGTTTCTTTAGTTCTTTTAGCATTGGCAAAAAAAGCTTTCTTTTGGCAATTACAAAAGCATATGACATGTTCTTTATATTTGATAGTGTTAAAGACTGCTTGGGCTAAATCTCCAATCTCCTTGTCATGAGAAGATAGAAACGTCACTATAACAGATTTAGTAGAATTAGATTTACCTTTTTTTGCAGTAGCCAAGGACCTGTGTGCTCTTTCTATCCCATATGAGAGAGCTTCAGGGAAGCTGTAATACATCAGGGAGCCAATATGTTAAGAATCTTTTCATATTACCTTCAACATTATCAGGCAGACCAAATAGTCTGATATTATTTCTTCTTGATCTATGCTCTAGATCATTTTTTGTTTGTAAAAGAGTATTTTGTTTTAAAAGAAAGTCTATATTGTGCTCACTTTCCTGAATTCTAGTGTCCAGATCATTTAGTGAAGTCTCTATACCAGTAGTCTCTTTTGCTGTTTAAAGGTCTTTGTGTAATATTTCCATTTGCTGGTAACATTTTTCTTTGAAATTATCCAGTTTCACATCCATTCTATCAATCTTTGCTGTCAGTTCCTGAATGTTAGTTAATAGTGACTGAAGTTCTTTCTTAATAGTGGTTTCTTGAAGTGTAGATTTGGAATAGCTTATCTTGTAGTCTGAAGTCCAGATATTTTCTCGAATAGTTTTTGACAGGAAAAAAATGCCAAAATGTTTATATCCTATCCTAAAGAATGTTTAATAGAATCCACATATATAAAAAAAATTAGGATAGATATACTCACAAAATCCTGTCAAATATTCTGTAAGGCCAGAGCAGAGAGAAAGTGCTGTTACTCAGTGCTCATCTTGGCCACGACCCCCGGGAAAACTCCTCTTGAGGGCCAGGACTAGCATTTTCTCAGAATGCAAGGGGCACAGAGCAACATAAGGCAACAATCAGGTTAACAGCAACATGACTGCACAAGTGTGTATATGTGATGTAGATTGAAGACCATCCAGATGTACATTGTATACTACAGCCCCAATTCACATTCCGGGGTTGACATTTGGCAAATAGGAAAATGTACTTCACAGCCACGTGTAGTGTCAAATTATAACAGCCTGCTGCTATCCACAAAGTGAGAAAAAGACAGTGTTACTTTGAAGTTATTCCTCCTGGACAAGGGGCTACCCCTGTTTGTGACAGGATTGTGTGCTCTTACTCTAGGCAGGACTGAGAGAATTATTTTCTCATTTTAGGGTCAGGATGGTTAATAGGGTTAAAATGGGACCTCTACGTATGCTGTCAGATATGGCCTCTAGCAACAGCAGTAAGTGCCAGGCTCATACTAGATAATTAAAAGAAAAATATTTTAGGAGCTGCTGAAAAGTTGAGTGTAATTCTCCATTTGATTCTCTCAGACTCTTATTTAGGTAGCACATTACACATGTTTTTTCATTGGCTAATTGTTTGAGTGACACTTGATACTTAAATACACAGTGAATTTCTGGAATTTTGTCTTTTGCTGAAAAGATTTCAAGTCTGCATAAACTAAAGCACTGCTGGTGATTCACTGTTTATTTTCCCCAGCCACCCTCCCTTTTGTTGATCTGCTTTTTAAACCTGGTGATTTTAAGCTGCCCACTCTTACTGTAAATTGAGCTTACCAAGCTACTCCATTTCTACACTGATGTTGATGTATTCATTTATTTATTTCCATTTCCTTGTGCTTATATTGAAAAAAGTGCATTTTGCCTCTCATTGTCTGTTCTATGGATTTTCTTGCTGTGAATACATTAACTATCTAGCTGTTGGCTAAAGTAGTGTATTTTTATGCTCTAGCAAGCACTTCTTTTTAGATTAAGAGGTCAGTGGATTTTCGATCTGGTGCACTGGGAGGTATCCTGGTCGGTTTAGGTTGGGGAAAAAATTTAGATTTCTGCATGTAGTTTTATTGGCTGGAGGGCTTATTCATCAGCTTATCTTGTTTTTGGGGCCTTTATAAATTCTGTACAATTGAGTGGCTCATGGCTCATTCATACAAAGCAAAGTACTTTTTATTGAATAGTCATACTTTTATAAGCTGTTTAAAGTACATTGCTGCATCCGTATCTAAGTTTGTTTGCGGTAGCATTTCAATCCAGACACCTCTTTAATCCCAGTCCTCTTAATGTACAAGTACAGTATTCATCTACATTCATCTAGTAGCAGTAGGTGCTTACTCAGTCTATCTGAGCTGGGAGACACACATAAGGGCTTTAATTATTTTATGTATTTATTTTTTTGCACTTCTCTTGTATGTACTGACTGTACTTCAGCAGTTTCAAAAAATAGCACTGTGTTGTCTGCTGCTTTAAGTAGTTAATTGCATTGTATTACATTGTATCTGTTGGTTGCATATAGTTTGTGTGGTCTTGTTACACTTGGGCTGCAAACCAGCTATTCTACATTAAGAATGTGTTTTTCTGTACCCCTGGGGCAGAAGTATGTTGATCTGACTTGTTTGAGTTGGGGATTGCTGGTGAAAGGCTTGTGTGCTTTACTCATTGGTAGTTAGCTTAAAGCGCATTTCTCTTTGCTTGTATTTAAGCCTCGCATTTTCACAGTGCTGCTCTTCACTCAGTGGCAGTTAGCCATGCCCTGTATAGACTCAAAAGCCTAGAAGCTCAGTTTTTCCCTAAACAGTCAGCAAAACCCATCCAACCTTTTTCTGCTGCTCTTGGAGCAACTCACTTGAGCACTGAGTAGCACTGCCTTATTGATCAACCTTAGTCTACACAATGTATAGGCCACTCTTGTAGTCTCGGCACTTCCAGTACAGTTCTGTCAAATTAACCCATTCCCTTCCCTAATAAAACACAGTAACAGCCTATCATCATAGATGAGCCGTTTTCCATCATCCCTCTGGCCAGCCTGACAGACATGGGCATCCTGAAACAATGTAGCAATCGCCTCATGTATACTGACAACCACTTACTCCTGAAACAAATACTCTATACAAGAGATATAGATACACTATGAAATTGGAAGCAAGACTCTCACAGAAGGACAAATTGAATGCCAAACAGGTTGTCAGCACACACACAGTTCCCACTCTAAATAAGGACACAACACAAACCCACATATGTAGAAGTACTCACTAGTAACTTACCAAAAGATGGGAGGCCTCCCAAATGGAAACTACTTGCACACAACAATGCAAAAAACAACCATAGCACATAATAACACACCAGTGTCTTAACAAATAAGCCCATACGGCATAACACAATAAAACCTAATATATTGGTCATAGGTGACTCCATTGCGATAAACATGGATGTTCCCCCTCACCAGGCCGGATAAGGAGCAGGTTATGGTTAGCTGCCTGTCAGGTGCCAGGATGCATCAAGTCACTCAACCACAAGTGCCAGTATGACTAAATCAAAGTCCATGTGGGGGTGAATGACTTGAGACCTACCTCATTGGACTATATGAAAAGAGATGTGACTGAGCTTTCAGATTATGCATCACAAGCAGGTATAAACCTAGCCTTAAGTACCATACTAAGAAAGTAGAACAAGACAGAGAAGGAAGAAAGGAGAAATTTAATCCCATAATGAAGGAACAAGAATTGTTAAGTAAGGACAATGGTCAATTGGTTAGCAATTTTGTAATTGACTAATGCAATCAGAGTAGTATTAGAAAAGGAATTGGCCAGGTTTAGTGCCACATCAAACTTGGGGTTTATTTTTAACAAACCTTTTAAATGTAGTTACTGTAAAGGAAGGAGCATTAAAAATATTCTTGAGCAAAATAAAAATGATTGTGTACCTAGTAGAAAAGACAAAGTTGGTACTTTTAAATGTGGACATTGTTCCCATTGTGCATGGATTAACAAAACAGATACAGTCTAGCTTAAAAGCAGGGATAGGCTGATAGTAACAGTTTTGCAAACTGTGAAACAAATGGGATAGTATACTTCGTTACTTGCAATAAATGTGATTCATTCTATGTAGGAAAATCAGAGAGGAAGTCAAAAAGTAGAATGTATGAACATTATTATGACATTAGGAATAACTGTAAAAACAATGCACTGTAGAGGCATACTCTACAGTGCCAAGAAGCCAAGTTTTTCTTTTACGTTTTAGAAGTGGTACACAAGGATATTAGGGGTGGCCCATGGGAAGCCCAATGAGTATAAGGAACTTTATTGGCAACTGTCATTGGAAGCCACAAAGTCCCCTGGGCTTAATGATTCGGTTTCTCTAAAACCAGTTTTAAAATTAAGGTCAGCAAAATTATGTTTTTAGCCTTGGCATTATTCTGCTTGTTTGTATGCATTTTGGGATATATATTTTTTTAAGTATTTATAAATTGTAGAAACTTTAGATAATTGAGAACTTTAAAAGTATTAGGTTGTGCTTATGCTATTGAGTTTAACTGTTCGACTTTGTACAAGAGTTTTAGTATTTAGCCACTAGATGGTGCCATTTGATACCTTTTGTTAATGCTGTATTTATGTACCTTGATTTTGGTAAGCATTTATGAGAACAATGACTTTATACATAGCCAGCGTTAGGCACCCGCAGCCCACAGGACCCACAGCCGCGGGGAGCCCCTGATTATCTGCCTGCATATGAGAGGCCCCAAATTAAGCAACCGCGGCCTCCGCTCCTTGCTCAGTGCCTCATGGACATTCGCACAGCTGTGTAACTTCACCACGCAATTCCGTTTTTTTTTTTTTTTCTAACTTGCCTGTAAGCTGCACTTAATCCGGTCCACTTCAGTAAAGCAAGGGATCTGATTGGCTGCAGCAGCCAGGGAAGTAAATTCTAGTTTCCAGATTCGAGCCAGGGAGTAAGTTGCAGTCCCCCCCCCCCCCCAACACGGAACTTCAAGAGGAAAGCCTAGCATGGATTGGTGGTGATATATTTGTTGTACATTTTAAGTCTATAACACCAGTTTTAACTGCACATGAATCACAATGTAAAATTTACTTTATTGACGCTTGAATATCTTTTTTTTAATCATTTGTGTCAGTAGTTGTTTAGTAATAGTTAAACTTGCATTAAAACAGTAAGTCTTTACATAAGCAATTAAGTAATGCATTGGTTTCCTGTGGTATCTTTTGTACTGTAGAACTTCAGTGGTTTTTAGAAAATAAAAAATGTTCATACTGAAAATTGTTTTGCATATTACAGTGTTTTAATGCAGAACAAAGTATTTAACAGATTATGTTCTATCAGTAGAGGGGTTCCCTCAAGTTACTCATACTCCTGTGTAATGATGAATCTTTAGAGCTCTTCATGGTTATGCACTAGGAATGTAGAAGCACATGGCTCAAAACTCTTGAGCATTTCAAGAGTAAGCTTTCTCCACCCTTTTAGGAAACTTGGTCACCAGACTCCTCATTATCTGTTTCTTCAGTTGTCAACCAGAGCTATATAAAGTACTTTGTTGAAAGTAGCTTCTTTAGTCCATGTGTGGACTAAGAGTGATAACAGAAAATAGTCAAAAAGTAAAGGACAGTGACGTGCCAAGTGAAAGACCAGATGAGTTTTTAAATGAGTCTAGAACACAAGCTGCTGTTAAAAAAGGGATCATTAGTAGAACATATAAAATATTTCATAATAAAGATAAGAATGAATCAGAGGAAGTTAAAAAAAAAGATTGGGAAGAGAGACTGGAAAGGCAGTTTACCAAGGAACAATAAAAATACATCTGTACGACACTCAACTATGCAAGTCCAGAAGGTTTAAAAAAAATTTTGCATAAAGATTTTTTATACCTCAAGAATACGTCAAAGAATGTTTCCTCATCTAGACAGCAAATGCTGGAGGTGTGATGGAAAGAGGTAGTTGGGAGCATTTTCTGGAAATGTAAGAAGGTAACAAATTTTTAAAATTCCCTGCAGAGTGTTTTGTGTTTTGTCAGAAATGCTGGGGGGAGGGGCCAAATTGTTGTAACTAAAGAAAGTATTTTTTTGAACTGGGAAATAGGAGTCATTATGTCTAGGCAATTCAGAGTCCAAGTTTAATGCTACTGGCTGTTACTACAGAATAAAATCTAAACCAACTGCAGCTGAAGTACTGTTCTGAAGTACTGAATCTGTAGCAAATCACAGTTCTCTTAATCCTATGACTCAGAATTGTAGGCCAGTAACGCCTATAGGCCAATAAGTACTAAATATCATAAAGGAGATAAAATAATTGGAAGTGGGATCCTTAGAAAAAGGAAAAAGAAACTTATATAAAGGAGATGGAATCTGTGAGAGCAATTTATATAGAATAAAGTTCAGAAGCAGCTCCGTTTTCTTTTATATTAATATATTTGTACCCACGTCTCTGTTTTAGGTATGGCTTAATAAAGATGTTTAGAAAAATAAAAACATGTTGCAAGTCCAGCAGCTATCAACTAACTTCCTTAAAAATTCTCTTTTGTGAGAACTCTAGCTGCTGGATGCCACATCAGAACTTGGCTCCTCTGAATTAGGGAATATAATGCTGTGCACGGCTGGAATCTCATATTTGCAGTAGTGTTATGCCCTAATTCTCCTCCTTTTCCAAAGAGGTGAAGATCACAAAAGTGGGGTCCACAAAGGTCATGCTGGTGTGCTCAGGTGAAATCAGTGGGGTGATTGGGTAGCACCCCATGCCACATTATACATGTTTCAGGTGGGTGAGGCTTAAAACTGTAGGAAGTGAACTGGGGGGAGGATGTTTCTCAACAACCTGGCATATGTACTGCAAAGTTCTTTTGGATTGGCATGAGAACAGTGCTGCTAACCCATTTGCATCTTGAAAGGCTTTCCGTTTGTATATAAGTTATGGGGGTGATAATGTCTAAGATGCCAATGACAGTATCATTACAGCTGAATTTCATAACAGCACTATGGCATAATTATAAAAAAAACTATGGAATGATTGGTTAGTAGAACTCTTATTGCTTCAAAAACAGGTAGGTGGGATTTTGAAAAGCCATGCTTGGAGGAGAAGTGATTGCCTGACCATCTGGAGAAGCCTAAACCACCACTTCATACACAGTAGTCTTATTAGAAAGCTGGATTAAATGTAATTGACTACAGTAATGGGCATTTACAATGAGGGTTTAATAACACATTATGACAGTGTTACAGATGTTATCTTGAAATGTAAATGGACTCACTAGCCCAGGTGTCCTACTTACACATTGATAGATACTTTGGTGCAGTGGCACTAAAACCTGAATTGTTTAGGATGATAGAGCAGGTAGTAAACAGAAGTAGCTATGACTGGGATAATGGTAAGCGTCAATTGAAAATACAACTGAAAAAAAAAAATACATGAATCAAGGATTATAACAAAATGATTTAAGTGAGGTTGATGAGACAGCTTAGGGATTTACAAGCAGATAAAAAGGAGTCGTTATATATTAGAAAGTGGAAGAAGGACAAACAGGCCCAACTACTGAAAATGGAGGAAGAAAGGACACGAGCAAAGAGAATGTCACTCAAACAAGCATTTCTTGTGAACATATCAAAGCTATGCAACAACAGGCAGTGCAAAGGGCAGTAGATTAAGAGATTCTAAGGGGGGAACTTAAGAGACCTTAGTAGAAATAAGGGAGACATCCAGGTCCTATTTTGTGACTCTGTATGAAGGGCAAAACAGTAGTATAGATGAGTAACTTGGGAAATGAGTGCCAATCTTAAAAAAACAATTGCAGTAGGGAAAGTAAAATATGCTCTTGGAAAACATTTGAATGGGAAACTCCTGAACTTGATGGCATGCCTATATAAGTATGGGGATTATCAAAAGAAAATGTAATGCAGATCTCGGTAAACTTTTAACTAAAATCTTCAGGGAGAGGAAGTTCCAAGTTCTTGGAAACAAGGTCTTGTAGCTGCCATAGTCAAAGAGGGTAAGGATCTTAATCGGACTCCCTGTAGATGAATAATTTTATATCATAATACCTATATAGCAATTTTGATGGCAAGTTAGGCCTGTTTCTACCAACAATAATACATCTGGATCAAAAGGTGTTTATAGAGGGAAGGAGCACTTTTAATAATAGCTAATGAACACTCTGGAATTGTTAAGCTGAGAGGTTAGTAGAGGTATAGGGGCTGTTCGAATATTGCACAATGTTTAGATATTTGTCTTGTATTTTTGGTCTGTTCCTCATCAAAAATGTGGATTCATGCAATGCATGCTATTGGAAAATTTGTTATTCTACCATTTTTATTAGTTCATAAGTACATTGTTTTAAATCCCTAATGTTATGTCCTTGCCTTGTTTTTTTGATTTTTTTTTTTTATCTCATCTAGAATTGTACTGAGACATGGGGGGCTGAGAATTATGCAGAATATACTGATTATTTTAATGAATGCTAATGCAAACCCTGTTGTCCTAATACATTTCTAAGTTTAACATAGCAAAATTTGTAACTATCCCTGATGTTACACCTTAGATCTGCGGTTATTTTTGGCTTTGGAATATCTTCATGCAGTAACAGAGGCTTGTCATAATGTAACAGCATTGCTACTAAATGCCAGTCAATGTGTACATGTACCTCTGGGAGTGGCTACCTTGATGTGGTTCAGGGGATTTTTACAATGTAACATTGGTACTAAATGCCAGTGTGTACACCTTGGCACTTCTTGTTTTTAATGGTCTGAATGTAGCAACACTGTACAGTGATTGTTAAATGGTGCTGGATGAGCTTGACAGAGAAGGGAGTGTGATCGCAATGAGGTCACGCTTTATATTCTTCTTTATACTTGAAACTTGCTGGGGGCCCCCAAAATGTTAGCACCAGCCCTGACTTTATATACATTTAACAGTATAGGTTAAATGATAATTGTTGGTAGTTAGCTATTTATATATTTATATATTGTTCATTTTAGCATTTTAGAATAGATTAAATCTATTTATATATGTGTTCGATATGCAGTTATTGTTACATGATGCTCTGCCAGTAAAAAGTGTTCATCAATTAAGCAATTAGTATTTAAACAGAGCTATATGCTCAGTATGCATTTTCCATCTGAAGCAGTCTGTTTGCAGACTAAAACGCTGGTTATTGGTCTGTAAAAGCATTAGTGTATGTAGAGAGGCCTGAAGGGGTATTTTTTTTAAGTGTTTTTTATTTTTATGAAGTGGAGTGATTATTATTTTATCATACCAAGAGGTTTTTGTGGGCTTTTTCCAAGTGCTTTGGTACTATTTGAGTTCATTTTCATTGTGTAAGCACTGTAGCCCAGTTTGTTTGCTGTACCATACTACCTTTTCCAAGGATGATGCCACAATACAATTGGCTTAGCTTCTGGTGTCGGTCCAAGGGAGTCCAACACCTGTCAGCCTGGGCAGACATGCTCCTCAGGCCACGCTACTTTGCCAGAGGTGGTATGCACCTTTCTCCCCTAGGCTTTCAGATACTGGCAAAGGCATTAGCCAGCCCTATTGTGTCTTTTTTAGGCAGTGTCAAAATAACCAACTTCCCAACATAAAATCCTGTCTAGATAAACTCAAGGTACTGTGGCTTAATGCTAGGAGTCTAAACAAGAAACTGCACTCCCTGGAAGCACTCCTAACTTTGGAAGATGCTGACCTCTGTGCAGTCACTCAGACATGGCTCAAAGGCACAGAAAGCATCCCGGCCATGCAGGGCTACAATGCCTTCCATACTTTCAGACCACAAACTGAGCATAAAAGAACCAGAGGAAGAGGTTTATCCATTGTCATTAAGGATAAGTACACAGAGACTGGTCAAACAGTATGACTCTCTTGAGCTACTCCATGTCCCATTAACTATGAGCAATGCCCCCTACCACATTATAGCTAACTATAGATCCCCCACCATGAAACAGGAAAAGCATACCTCGACTTACTGGAGTCACTTGCCATACAGCCGAACACCTTATTCATGGGTGATTTTAATTATCCTACCATTAACTGGGAAACCTACACAACCACAAACATGCTGGCTCAGTGGCTCCTAGACTTTGTCAATATAAATGCTCTGGAACAGTTGGTCATTACATCCACAAGAGTCTCAAATGTTCTGGACAAAGTATTCACTCACATGGGAGAGCATTTCACTTTCACCCCCCCCCCCAGAGTTTGATGCCCTCTCTGGTAAGATAGGACCATAAATCAGTCTTGTTTGATATAATAAGCCCAAGATACCCCATAGATGTCAAAAATGCTAAAGAATTTTTCAAAGACAAACTACCTCCTACTAAGTGATATAAGATGCTTTGAAGCCCCCTTGAATGGAGATAACATGGATTCCTATGTAAAGATGTACACCAATGCCCTGTATAACCACTTAAGCAGTTGTACAGAACGGTCTGTACCTGACTGGATTAAAAGCAGGTCTTTCCAAAAAAACAAGCCACCCTGGTGGACCCCTAGTATAAACAGGTTATACAAGAGAAAGAAACTAATACCCAGCAACAAGAGGGAACTGACTCAGCAGAGGAAGAAATCCCCCTCTAGCCTAAACAAATTAGATATCTTGTCAAGTCCACAAAAGCTATTTAAGAGCAAAAATAGCCTCCCTAGCTAAGGAAAATCACAAGACATTCTTTAACTATTTCTGAAATCTAAAAAGAAACACCCAGCTATGCACTAAACTAGCCTGCTAGCTAACAGATCTGGAGCAAATTTCACCCAACTGTCCCCTCCAGTCATCCCCCAAAGTATACGTGCCACCATTCCTCAGCCCATTATCTCAAGAGAGCATATCATTTTGCTGCTCTCCAAGGCCAAAAACATGGCATCAATGGGATCAGACAACATCCCAAGTTGCCTTTTAAACTATTTAAAACATGACCTAGCAGACCACTTGGATCCCTTTTTAACCATAGCCTGCAAACTGGCTATGATCCTGCACAATGGAGGACAGCAACAGTAATCCCTCTGCACAAAGAGGGACCATCAACCAGCCCTGGGAATTAAAGGCACATAAGCTTGCCTAGCTTCATCTGCAAAGGCATGAAAAGAATCATTATGGGCCTTTTTAACAAGGACATAGGTAATCTCCAAATTCTAAACCCGACCCAGTTTGGATTCGTTAAAGGTAGATCATGCTTGTTAAACATGGTCAACTTCTTTTTTTTTTTTTCAAATACATTTTTTTATTTATTTTCCATAATATAAACCATGCATACATATGAAAGTACAAACAGTAAGAATCACTCAAATATTAATTACATAGTGGTTTCGATGTTATTAATAAGACAAAACAAAAGCCATGAGAGCAGATTTACATTGAAAGAAAAGACGAGAGTAAACACAACCTAAAGTATGCATAGTACACTAACTAACAACAACAACCTAAAAAATACAATATTTATAATGCTACCATGACCAAGTATAAACAGTGTCATAGGATAAAAGACCAAAAATAAACAGCCCCATTTGTGTCATACAATAGGAGAAAAACATACCCCTTGAACACGAGTAATGAGTATAAGGGAAGATTTGTGTATATTAACTTACATTTTAATCACACATAATTATCTCAAACAAGCCCTTCCAAAGTTTACTGAAGTAGGCTCTCTTCTTAGGTCCACTTATAATGAATTTCTGAGCAGAGATATACCTGATAGCCATATCTTTAAATCCCAGCCAAGACATTTATAAGTGATGTAAAGTGTTATGAGGGAACATAATGTTATTAGAATATGAAGGTGTAGTTTAGGCAGACTAGGATGGGGGATGTTTAAGATAGCCGTTTCCCATGAAAGGGTAGAACTATAGTATCCCATTTTTTTGAGACGCACTTTTAGAGAACACCATAATTTATGGGAGTGGTTGCAGTGCCACATAATATGTAGTAAATCAGCTCTCACATCAGGACAACATGTGCAAATAGGAGAACAATTAGGATTAAATTGGTTAATTATTACAGGGGTATAATAGGAGTTATTATTTAACATCAGTTGAGTGTACAGGAGTTTTCTGAAGGGAGATAATTCTATAGTAGTTTTTATAGCTAATAGTTTTTGGTCCTCTGAAATAGGAGAGTTTTGATTATCCCAGTATTTGGAGAAAAGACAGTTACTTTTGTATAGTAATGAGAATAATAATTTGTATGATGAGGAAATTGTTTTTTTATTGTTAGAAACTGTAGTTATGATTAAGTTTAATTTATCAATTGCCTGCGAATCAAGGAAAAGACTATTAGTTTGCAAAGTTGTAAGTTCTCTTAGTTGACGGAGAATAACCATGTATTTTTTATTGACCTTAAGGATTAGTCGTAACTCGGCAAGGGATAAAGAATTATGTTTAATAATATCCCATATTTTAAGGTCTTTGATGAGAGGGAATTCAGTGAGATATATCATCCTGTTGTTGATTTTAAGGTTTGGATTGAGGTGTAGAGGTTGAAGCAGAGGAAGAATATGTTGAAGATTAATGTCTTTAATCAATTTTTGGAATAATTTTATCTTGAATTTCAATAAGGGGGATAATTTTGAGCTATTTAGGGAAGTAGGTGATAAAAAAGGAATAGCCTTAGGGTTAATTTTATTAGAGAGAATATGTCTGTGCCACATCATTAGCCATGCTGGATAGTGGACTTGAGCTTTGCTATTTCCAGTTTGCGATGGACCATAATTTATTAGAGCAAATGATCACGTAATAAAGATGAAAGTTTGGAAGGCCCACCCCACCCCTCTCCTTGGGTAGACTTAATTTGGAGAAGGAAATCCTAACATTCTTAGGAAACCAAAGGAAGTTTGTCGCACTAAATTGATACAAAAGTCTGGGTAAAATATTCATTTTCACAATGGCTACTTGAGAGAAATGTTAAATTCAGTAGTTTCCATCTTTGTAGATCTTGACATATGATAGACCATGATTTTAGCAGATTATTTTGAAGCATGGAGGCTTGATTATGTTCAAAGTTAATGCCAAGGTATTTAAGAGTATATGATATATGGAAGGAAGATTCAGGGAAGAAGGGTTTGTGAGCCTCAGGGTTAATTGGGAGGATGTGGGATTTTTTATTGTTAACTTGATAACCAGAAGCATTAGAAAAAGCGCTAATGGCATTTATGATTTTAGGTAGATCTGAGTTAGGAAGTTAAAAGTAGAGATTTAAATCATCAGCAAAGGCCGATAGTGCTACTTGTGTGTTGAGAATTTTAGGTATAGAGTGGTGCGTATTTTGAGTAATGTATAGAAGAAATGGTTCAAGAAATAGATTAAAGAGAAAAGGAGAAAGTGGGAAGCCTTGCCTTGTACCATTAGTAATCAAAATCAATTCAGATCTTTTTTTATTAATATATAAATAGGTGTATGAATTTGTGTAAAGAGTTCTGATCATATCAGAGAATATTATAGGTATATTAAAATGTGATAATGTAGAGAACATAAAGTCCCAATAAACCCTGTCGAATGCTTTCGACGCATCTAAGGTCAGGGCATACAACGGATTTTTCTCTTTTTTAGTGAACTGTATGAGAGTGTCCAGAGTTAGTGTATTATCCCATGTGTGCCTATTGGACATAAACCCAGCTTGATCCGGTGATAATATATATATGGTAATACCTGTCTGAGTCGGTTAGCTAAAATAGCTGAAAATATTTTAATATCGACATTTATAAGAGAGATAGGTCTGTAGTTATGCGGATCTGTTTTTTCTAGATTGTTCTTTAGAAGTAAGATTGTTTTTGAATTATTCTAATGTATGTCAGTGATTCCATTCTTTATAATGAAATTAAAAACTTTTAAAAGAATAGGGGCAATTTATGGACAAAAAGTTTTGAAGAAATTGGTAGTGAATCCATCTGGGCCAGGGGATTTGCCTATTTTAAGATTATTGATAACATTTTAAATCTCTTGAATAGTAAGTGGAGATGATAAGAGAGATGCTTGATCAAGATTAAGAGATGGAAAAGTAATAGAATTGAGAAATGTTTCAATCTGTGTTTGGGGGGGGGGGGTTGTGGGAGTTCTTGCTATAAATATCCGTATAGAGGATGGTCAACTTCTTTGAGAGTCACCAAGGCCCTGGATGAGGGAAAGACAGTGCATATTACCTATCATAACCTAGCCAAGGCATTTGAAACAATCCCCCTCTTGGGTATTATAGAGAAACTCTCCCAATTGGGGAATTAACCCCTACATTACCACATGGGTAGCAAACTGGCTCACCGACAGGACACATACTGTCAAAGTAGGTGACCTCACCTCTAGCAAAAGACCAGTCACCAGTGGCATACCACAGGGTTCTGTGCTAGGCATTACTGTTCTGGATTTATTTCTCATAAGTCCAGGCAAACTTTGAAGACTGTGGCTTACCAAGTTCGTTGATTGAAAATCTGGAGCAATCATTGAGTCCCCCAGTGATGTTAACCTACTACAGACACAGTTAACACAAATGATTGGTGTAAAAAGCTACAGATTAAAGCTAAATGCAAATAAAATGTATTACTATTCCCTTTGGGAAAGCTGATATCCCTGCCAATTACATATAGACAGCACCAACCAAAGTGCAGACCCAGTGGTATGGGATCTGGGTACTCAGGTTGATAGCAACCTGAGCTTTGACCACCATGTATCCACAGTAGTAAGGAAATCCTTCTATGTGGCACATATTATAAATAGTGGCATCACATCTAATTCAAGGATGTTATAATTCCATTATACTCGGTCCTCAGTAGACCAATAATTGAGTACAATGCTCCCTTTTGATTGTACCTCACCAGACACCTACAACAACTGAATAGACCACAGTAGTTTCTCACCAAGAAATTACAGGGTACACAAAACATGTCTTATGCAGAAAGACTGAAAGCATGTCACTGCATTAGGTCTCCAACAGGTTGCTAAGGGGTGACCTGTGCCTGGCATACAGGGCAGTCTCTGACCTGGCCCTGATGGAAATGGTACACATTCATAAATCATACTGCAGGAGGGTCACTCACCTCAGGGATCTTAACCTGACCTCTGACATGAACAAGTCATGCTGGAGAGACAGCTGCATCTCAGAGACTGCCACTTCTCTGGAACAAGCTTCCAACTCATGTGAAACAGAGCCTCTCCCTGACCCTCTTCAAATGCAACCTAGATCAATGGATGGGTGACAGCAAATTCACTCCTGCGGTGGCACACGTCCTTCCTAGATACAGAAAGTCATTAACTACCATGGGTCCTTATCTCTGCAAACTTCACTCACGTAACCACCTACAATTGGGGTAACTCAGGATAAATATGGCTAGGGTTGTAAGGACTCTAGGGATGTTATCCTAGTAACCTTCTATGAATCTGTGAACCTATGAATACCATAGAACTCGAGTGATTTGTTTGACAAGACAGCTCACCCCAAAGAAACACTTATCTGCTGGGTCTTTCCAGATTTCCAGCAGATAAAGAGAAAAGCTCCACTACAGATCTCAGTACTTGTAAACAATGGTGAACTTGAAGATTCAATAGTGTTATTTCACACTTCTGCAAAAAGAGATAGAGACTGAATGAGATGTCAGCTCATTTGGAGTAGAAAGGATTCCTGTTTTGGAATACATTTGCCTGTATCTGCAGTGTGTCTGTACTGGAGTGTGTTTGGCTGGCAGACTAACTAAAACCTGTGCCTTAACACAAGCAGGTGGAATAAATACCATTAGAGTGCACCAGTCTATGAATAAAAGGAAGATTTGATCTGTAGTATCTGATATCTTAAAAAGAAATTGTTTTGCAAATTTTGCCTGGATAGTTTTTGTGCTTAGCATTGAGGATGTGTCCTAAGAAATTGTTTCCTCAAAATATTCTGTTCATTTACTGATATTAAAATAGCATTCTTACTGCAACTACTTGCACTGCAGAACTGTCTTAGGAGCAGTTAAATCAATGTTTACACATTAATGTGCATTTGAGGCTGGTTACATAATATCACGTTACCTATTCCCACCAACATCACTTTATCGGTAGTCTTTCTTTTTCAGCATACTGGGTAGCTCCTCTTTGTCAGACAGCTGTATTCAAGGCACAGAGTCTTAAATTAGCATAACTATCACTCCTTTACTGAAGGTTTTATTTAGGGCATCCCAGTGTGGACAGAACTTAAAGAATTAAATTGCACAAAAAAGGAGTAAGCTGTCCGAGATAACTGTAGCTTTAGCTTGCTATGTTTTCCCTCTAAGTTCAACCCCTATCTTGTCTAGAGATCTGAAACATGAAAACTTGTGTCAGTTGTCCAGACTAATTATTATGAATAAGCCATTTTGATATAGCAAACATGAACAAGTAAGCATCAAAATATGAAAATCTGGGGATTTTGTTCTCAGGCTTGGCAAATCTTTTTTTTTTTTTTTTTTAGCTCCCCAGGAAATGAAACATTTATAATTAGTGTTTTAACCAGGTTGGGAGCCGCTTTTGAAATCCTGCTGTTGAATTAGCATGACAATGTGAAGTAGATGGAAACATGCTGCAGCCAAAAGTCTTTTTTTTTTTTTACATTTATAATAACGCATTTATAAAAGTAATTTTATATTAATTAGTGATAAAGATCCTTCCATCTTTGGAAGTTTGTGTCTTTTGTTAAATCTTGAATGAGTTTATAGATGAGCAGATACTGCTCAGACAAGTAACTAGAAAGTGCTGTGGGTTATCAAAGTTGCATTATTGTAATGCTTTCATGCTAACAATTTGTTGAAAAAGCTCTTTTAGTGTGCAGCTACAAAGCATGAGCAGAGTATACTGCAAAACTCAGCATGAGATTGTAGTGGTATTCAGAATTCAGATTATTCAGTTTGCTAAATGGCATTTACGCCTGATAACTACATGCCACAAAGAGCCAGTCTACAACAAAGTGGCTTAGTTCTTGCTACCTTAATGACTGGCATTTCTGGGCTAGAATAAGTTGTAATGCCAACCAGAAAGTAAAGAGGTTAAGCATTTATTTTTCCTAAGTTGGGAAACTGGTCAAGCAAGTCAATGCAGAGCAGTAGAACAGCTGACGTCATATATGGGGCCTCTGTGCATATACCAGAAAATGATATTTGAGAGGGTAACTTGCTCTCTCGGTCACTTGGAATTTTCCAGATCTACACTTATTTTGATTTTCATCACTGCATAGATCTTTAAGTGATCTGTGTTGAAGTACCAGACAGATTACTGACCTACGGTCTTGCAGAGGTATGTAGAGAAGTAGGACAAGGTGTTTTGAAATGCTGTCCAAGTAGGCCATCGTTCTCCTGGTTAATGTAGTGCAGAAATCCAGGGATTATGGTCAGCACTTCATGGTACAGGTTTTGACTTAGACTTCCATTTACTGTGTGCAGTTATGTTCTTAGTTTTATGGATAAAAATAAAAATAAAATATAAATGCTTCATTTTGCTTAGTTTCCCATGTTTAAATCAGAATAAAAAAGACATTCAATGGGGCTACAGGTAGTACTATACTATGAGCACAATCATTTGTCTTCTCTTAAACAAAAGGGGAGTAAATCCAGTTACAAAGATATGTAGAGGTCAAATATACTGATTAGATAGATATATCATGCAACTGCACTGTCAAAGGCCAAGTACCGAGACTGGTTGTGTGGTTCACTTTTATACTTGGGTTGCTTTACTGGCCTAACAGTGAGTGTGTGGTGGTCAGAGATGTGTGCAATTCCTTTTAAGAATCAAATCCTGTTGCCTGATGTGTTCAGCATGCTTGCAACAAATGTACAAGCATTTTTTGAATTATGTTGCCCCTCTTGTAAAACTGTAGTTCCACCAAGGTTATCTCCTTTTCCCCAGGTGTAATATTGTAGATCCATCAGTGCTAAAGATACCATCAAAGTAATGTTATGCGTACACTTGCTGACCATCACGAAGTAATGTTATGCGTACACTTGCTTACCATCACAAAGTAATGTTATGCGTACACTTGCTGACCATCATGAAGTAATGTTATGCGTACACTTGCTGACCATCATAAAGTAATGTTATGCATACACTTGTTGACCATCGTGAAGTAATGTTATGCATACACTTGCTGACCCTCATAAAGTAATGTTATGTATACACTTGCTGATCATCATAAAGTAATGTTATGCATACATTTTTTTTGCAGTGACCATTCACCATTAGTACCCTCCTCGTACATGACCATAATTTTATAATGCCCACAGGCTAGGGAAAATATCTGTCTGCATTAATAAAAAGCTACAAATACCATTGTTATGGTGAAAATTTAAAGGAAACACTGGCTGTTCCCTGCAGAAACAGCAACTGAAGGAAACACGGCCTTGAAGTTTCATTAATTTGTGAAACTTCAGGCAGCATTAACATTTTATTTACTATTACTTATTGTATGCATTGACAGATGCAGACGGATCCAATTTGGCTATGACCCAGGCATAAGTATAGAGTCCAGTACTCTCTTGAGCATAATGGCTATACAGATTCAATAACTGAGATGTAGTGTTTCATGATCCGAGAATTTGAATATGCACAGTACTGAAAGGACTTGGTATAAAATGCTGTTAGTAATGCAGGCAGTATTCTCTCTCTAATACTGCATTCAAAACCCAATGTAATTTACTAATTTAGCATGTTTATCCATATCTAAAATATAGTAATAGAAACAAATATTACTGATGCAAAATGTTGTAACTAATGAGTATTTTTCTGCGTGCCATGAGATATACAGTAAAATTGCTCATATGGTGTGTCTGTGTGTGTGTAAAACATCACTTTATTCATGTTCTGTTTGCAAAAGAAAGCAGCAAGGTGAATCACAGACTGAATGACTACGCCAGTGATGGCCTCACTGTAATGGCCTTTAGAATGAAGTATGTCAGCGCTGTTCGCTCAATGTCATAAGCACCGGATCTTAGGTTCTAGAACAGTAGTTTTATGTTAATGCCAGAAAAGTTGATACCAGAGCAGAGCATAAGGAGTGAATTATTTATCTGGAAGAGTACACTGAGCTCTGCTGCCTGTTGCGGTTAAAACCACATTTTAAAACTGAACCATAAGAAACTTAGCAAATATTATGCATACTTACTGAGTGTAAATTCAAGGGACATCATCCAATGACCATAAATTCAGTGAACACTATTGGGATGGATAAATTGCTGCAATTCCATCTCTTCTAAGCCAACTGAACATATTTAATCCAAGCATTTTCAAGAGGTATTATGAGACGCAGGAAGTAGGGTCACACTGAAATGCACTTGTATAGTGTATCGGATGGATTGTACGGACAATGCTGCTCTTCTCCTTGGCCATTTCCTTCCCTTTTGTACGTCTCATACCTCGTTTGTATGTTACCACAGGGATGCCTTGCAGTCGTCAACACAGTCCTGGATAAAGTCACAGAAAATTAACCTGGGACAATTCTTACCTTATTCATGACAATATAAGAAGTCCTATGCCCTTTCCCACTTTTAATGTGTATTCTCATTTACAAATTTTTCCTCTCACCACTGATTGTAGAAGTGTAACACCCCTTCCACTCAGAGCACCTGGCATAACATCTACAAAGGGCTGCACTCAGATCATTTGTGAAAGGCCAGAAGCCTCAGTTTGTTAAATAAATGCCATCTTTGTGATATAAATATGGCTATTTCACTTTAAATTGGTGGATGTGCAGTGTATTGGTCTGCACACCTGACATCTTGCCTGTGAATGTATTTAATCTCACCCTAAACTTCTTTCTTGCTGGGCCAGTGCATCATTTCACTAAAGTCTCTCCACTGGTTCAGACAGCATTAGGTTCACCAAGGGCTTCTCTTTCTTTGACATGTTTGCATGTCAGCCAGTGCTGTTTACTTATCAGGCCTCTTACAGACTTGATAAAAATCATTCCCTCCTCAGTGCAACATTATTATATATGGTGCTGCACTTTATTCCATTCCAGCGGTTTTATGAGTTGCTATTTCACCTTTGTTAATTCCTGTTCATCAAATGTTCACAGAGCAGAACAATGGTGAATACAGCTGTGACGGAGCTATGGTCTCAGTCGCCTGATGTCTGAATGGCTTTGTGTGTTAGCTGCCAATGAGACAAATTCAGCTGGTAGGCCAAAGTTAAAGTAGCTGTCTATGCAAGTCTGCATTAGACTTTCAAGTAGCTTAGCCTCTTAACAGTGTCTGTTGGTGCTCCTTTCCTCATGTGCATATGATATGCCTTTCCTCAAGGAATGTTCTAAGCATTTGTAACTCAAAGGCTTCTACTGATCTGTTTAGTACCACTGGGGTTTTCTGCTCATGGCAGAAAAAATAACCTTATTTAACTGTACAACTTGGTATAGCAGTATCTATGACATGACATCACACTGCAACTTTATCAAGAGATGCAACAATACCCGTTAACCCTTGGCCTCCTGATAAGTCTTTGAACTTGATATGGAATGTGTACACCACAATCCCTGACAACATAACATCAAGCATACGATAAAGGGTTTATTTGCTACCTCAATGGGTTGTACCAACTCTTAAAACCTTAATTATACAATGCCCCCCCCCCCCATTAATACTAAAATGTGCACGCTGATTGGCCAGCATGCCCATTGTAAATCCCACAATATACCAATGGAAAAAGGTCCGGTTGCCCATACTTTTGTCTATTGGTATAAAGGTCCAAAACCTTTTTTTTTTTAAATTAAAAAAATAAATAAATAAAAAATAAAAAAAAAAACAGAGCAATGGAGACTTTTTTCTCCGTTGTTTCCATTTCAAATTTTATTTATTTTTTATTTTACATTTGTTAACCGAGAAAGTCCGACTGGACACACATCCATTTTCAGTGGAGGCCTGGGGAAAAAATCTCCAATAGCATGTCAAAGAAATTACACAAGAATATCATACAGAGCTATAGGTTCCATAGAAACACAAGTTATTTACAGATTAACAATTCCTTTAGTAAAGTCAGCATACAGCATTGTAGTAGTATGGTTTATATAGAATATAAAATATAAACGCAAAAAAAAAATTTTTCTTTCTAAATTAGGAGTACTCAATATTTTGTTACAGAAATAACCAGTGATTATGAAGCTTTACAGTGAAAGGAATTAGAGGATCTTTAGTAGAATCCTTGAACATGGTATTGGTGCAAATTAACCTGGGGAGTAGCATGAACAAAGCCAATTATTTGAGAAGTGGGTTCTCAGGAGTTTCTTAAATTAGGTAGTGGAGGTGATTTGGCTAGGTAGTGAGTTCCAGATTTTGGCAATCGTGCAGGCAGAGAGAGATTTGCCAGCATCATTTTTGTGTCTGATAATGCTTTTTAGGTTCTGAGAAATAGATTGTAAGGCTCTGGTAGGGTTGTGGGGGTTAATTATATTTTGAAGTGCAGAGTTTTTTTTCTGGAAGGTAGAAGAGATTATGCGCTATTGTGAGTTGATTAAACAGAAGTAGTTGAGGTAGCTTGAGCCAGTTGAGTTGGTTAAGGGTGAGCCAGTGGTGGGATTTGTATAAGGTTTCAGTAACGAACTTGGCTATTTTGTTATAACAAGATTCCATTTTGTTCAGGTCACTCTGTTGGAGATTAGTAAGGATGGGACAGGCATAGAGAAGGATGGATAAGAGATGAGTTCTTGCAATAGTACCTTTGGTTTGTTTAGTTATAAAGTGTTTATTCCTATAGAGAAGTCCTAGTTTTTTTATTAACTTTCTTAATGGTTTGTGCTATATGGACATCAAATTTGAGGTTATTGTCTATTTCTACACCTAACAGTTCAGTATGTACAGTGGCGTAATTTGAATGTTATCTTTGGAGTGAATGTTGAAAGTGTTGTTGGGGGGGGGGGCATGACTTGGGCCGAAAAGAATTTATGTTTTGGGGGGTTAAGAATAAGCTTGATGTTTGTGAACCATATTTTGTCTAGAGTAAAAGTGTTTTGGGAGAGGATTTGCAGTTCCTTTAATGTGGGGGCAGCACTTAGAGTGGTGTCATCTGCATATTGTACTACTGATGCTGTGAGTGAGGAGGAACTGATTTGGTTGGTGAATAGTGGGCCAAGGATGGATCCTTGGCAGCAAGGGATTCAGCTGGTCATGCCATAGGACTGCCTGCTGTCGACCAGATAAGTAGCTAGTAAACCACGGTATAGTGGAGGGACTAAGGCTTAGGGTAGAGAAAGTCTGGAGAAGGATGTTACCGTTCTATCATGTCAAAGGCTTTAGATAAGTCTAAGAAAATGGAAGATACAAAATAGTCCCGTTTCTATTGTGGTTAACTATATCTGTAAATGATAATAATGCTGTGGTGGTGCTGTGGGATGGTCTAAAGCCATGCTGGGTTTTGCAGATTAAGTTGTTTTGTAAGAGGTACTGAAGTAGTTGGGAATGTACAACATGCTCTAATATCTTGGATAGAGGTGAGAGTATTGCGATTGGGTGGTAGTTGGAGTTCTAAGGAGTTGGCCCCTTTGTGCAGTGGAATAATGTGTGATTTTTTCCACAGGGTGGGGACTTTGAAATCTGCAAATGACCTGTTTATGAGGATGGACACGGGATAAGCTGGGCATCTGCTGCTATATGAAGGAATTCTGCTGGAAGGGTGTCAGCAGCTAGGGTGGTTGTTTTGAGTTTCTTTAGGAGCTTTGAAATAATTTTAGTGATTACAGGGTGTAGGGAAAAGTTGGTGGTATTCTGAGTAGAAGGGTAGGTTTTGCTAGCACCTGGTATATGGCTGCTAGTGGTATTGAGGGCATTGGTAAGTGTTTGGACTGTTTTGGTAAAGAAAGTACAGTTTTGTACCTACCATAAATGTAGATGTCCGAGAGGTATGCATCTGCAGTCCTAACAAATGGGTTGTCCTGCCTCAGGCAGCCCTTCGGTCGGCCGGATTCCAAAGTCTGGGTCTGGCCTCGGCTGATGTCGCACTTCACCCGACATCATAGCTGCTGTTAATTGGGTATAAAGGCATCAGCTGACGCCATTTTCCTCAGTGTTTCTTGCCCCAGATGTCAGGTGCCCTCTAGGAAGGCTAAATTTGGATAAATGCAAATGTTTCCAAACAATAGAGAGCAAATAAAAATAAACATGTATATACATATATACAAACAAATACACCATAATAGATTCCCCCAGCTAGCTACAAGATGGGCAAATACCCTAGGAGTACCACAGAGGGGAAGGAGGGTGGGTAATCCTGACTGCAGATGCATACCTCTCGGACATCTACATTTATGGTAGGTACAAAACTGTACTATGTCCTTCAAGGATGCATCTGCAGTCCTAACAAATGGGTAGAATACCATAACCAAACTGGGGGAGGAGGTACTATGAAGATTATGGTGTAGTTAAGATCCCTTGCAAAACAGCAGTGGCAAAACCTGCTCGGGATCTGGAGTATAAAGGTAGATTATAATGCTTGGCAAATGTATGCACGGAGCTCCAAGTAGCAGCCTCTAAAATGTCTTTGGTAGCCACTCCTCGTAAAAAAGCTGTAGTAGTGGCTGTAGCCCTTGTGGAGTGAGGTCTGATGTTTTCTGGAGTTGTCTTTCCATGATAAGAGTAACAAAATCTAATGCAATTTCCTATCCATTTTGAGATTGTCTGTTCTGAAATTGCTTTTCCTTCCATTCCTGTTGCATATGCTACCAGAAGCTGGTCAGTTTTTCTATTGTTCTTGGTTCTGTCCAGGTAGTAGCGCAATTGCCTATGCACATCCAAGGTATGTAGTAGTCTTTCCCCCGTTCTGTGGGTTGGGGAAGAATGTAGGTAGGTGGATTGCTTGGTTTAATGATACCCTGGAGACCACCTTTGGCATAAAAGTAGGATTAGTTCTCATGGACACTCTATCCTGATGGAAGATAAGGAAGGGCTGTACTGCCATTAATGCCTGTAATTCAGAAACCCTTCTTGCTGAAGTGATTGCAAGCAGGAAAGCAGTTTTCCAAGATAAGTACTGTAATTCTGCTGTTGCTGCTGGTTCAAAAGGGGGAAGTGTCAACTTTTCTAACACAAAGTTCAAGTCCCATGTAGGCAATGGTGGCTTCCTTGGTGGCTTTACATTTTTAATTCCTCTCAGGAACTGCCTGAGTAGAGGATGAGAAAAGACTGGAGGATCCATGTTGTATTCTACTGAAATTGCTGATGCATGAATCTTAATGGAGGAGTAGGACAGGCCATTGTGGAAAAGCTCTGCTAAATATTCCAGGATGTTAGTTACGTTTGCCAGTGATACATTTTCTCCTTTTGCTGCACTCCAAATGAGATATCTTTTCCATTTTGCTGAATAAGTTTTTCTTGTTGAGGGTCTGCGAGCCTCCAAGATAATGTCTTTATAAATCTGGGTTATTTTGTCTTATGCAATGTTCCAAGCAGCTAGCTGCAGTGTTTTCAAGTTTGGATGCAGGATTTTGAAGTTGTTCTGTGTTAGCAGTAAAGGAACTAGAGGTAGAGGCCATGCGTGTTCCCGAGACATACTCCTCAGTAGCGGGTACCAATGCTGCCTCGGCCAGTCTGGAGCTATCAGGATGATCCTTGGGTGATCTTCTTTGATCTTCAGTAGCACTTTGTGCATCAAAGGAAGAGGTGGGAATGCATATGCTGTCAGGTTTTCCCAACTGAAAGATAGGGAGTCCACCTTCCAAGCAAGTGGGTGGTATGCCCTTGTGCAGAATTTTTTCAATTGGTGGTTGTGTGGGGATGCGAATAGGTCTATTTCTGGTAGTCCCCATTTCCTTGTAATGGATTTGAAGATGTCTGGATGCAGCATCCATTCGTGGGCATCCGTGGTAGTTCTGCTTAAGATGTCTGCTAGTATATTTTCTTTTCCTGGCACAAATATTGCCTGGAGCTGAATGTTGAGGTTCAGGGCCACATTCCAGAGGTCCATTGCCATCCGGCATAGAGGATATGAATGTGTGCCTCCCTGTTTGTTGATATACCACATAACTGTGGTGTTGTCCGTCCTTATCAGCAAATGACCCTGTTGAAGAAACGGTCTGAATGTCTGAATTGCCTGCTTTACTGCCAGCATCTCTTTTTGATTTATGTGTAAGTTCAGCTGGTCTTGAGTCCATAAGCCTTGTATGCACTTGTCCACCATGTGTGCCCCCCAGCCGAGGTCTGAGGTGTCCGTGGTGATAGTCTGGCTTGGGTGAGGGCTGTGGAAGGGCAGTCCTTTGTTCAATTGACAGGCCTGAGCCCACCACCGGAATTCTTGCTTTAGGCATGGAATTATTGGAATTTGGGTTTCTAGGCTGTGCTTGTGCTGAGACCATAAATTCCTTAGGTACCATTGCAACTTCCTCATATGTAGTCTGGCATGTGGAATCAATATTATGCAGGATGCCATGTAACCCAGGGCTTGCAGGACTTTCCTTGCTGTAAGCTGGTTCTGCGTTGTTAATGCCATGAAATAGAGTGGTAGGTGCTTCTGCTTTTCTGCTGTGAGGAATGCCATTTGGTTTGATGTGTCCAGTAATGCACCCAATAAAGTTATCCTTTGGGATGGTATCAGCCTTGACTTTTTTATGTTGACTGTGTATCCCAGGGCTTGCAATAGGTGAATAACCTCTCTCAAATCTTTTGTTAATTTGTTTTTGTTGTCCGCTTGTAACAGGCAGTCGTCCAGGTATGGATAAATTTGAATTCCCTGAAGCCTGCAATGAGCAATTACTGATGCCAGGCATTTCGTGAATACTCTGGGCGCAGTAGATAAGCCAAAAGGCAATGCTGAGAATTGATAATGCTCTGATCCTGCAAGAAATCAGAGGTATCTTCTGCAATTTGGTCGTATGAGGACGTGCAGGTATGCCACCTTGAGATCTAGAGTTACCAGCCAAGACTCCTTGCCCAGCATGGGAAGAAGTTGCTGTAGGGTCAGCATCTTGAATTTTGGAACAATGAGATATGTGTTCAGAGCGGACAGGTCGAGAATAGGTCTCCATTGGTTTTCCTTTCTTGGTACCAGGAAAAGTCTGGAGTAAAATCCTTGTCCTTGTTCCATAGACGGTACCTTTTCTATAGCTCTCATCCTTAGTAAGTGGTCTATTTGTTCTAGAGAGTTTGTCTTTTGGTTTGGAGGTAGGTTTGGCATTCCTCTCTTCCTTGGTAGAGTATGGAAGTGAAACCTGTAACCTTTGTCTATTGTCTGTAAAATCCATTTGTCTCCTGTAATGTAATGCCAGTTTACTGAAAATAAGGCTAGCTTTCCGCCTAAGGGTGCTTCTAGTTGTTCCCTGGTAGGCTGTTTCAGAGCCAAGTCACTGTGATTGTCCTGTGGAAGTGGTAGTGGCTGGATCTGTGGCAGTACTTCTCTGGTTGTTAGGCTGCCACTGACGTCCCCTGTAGGCACCTCTGGATTGACCTCTGCCTCTTGGGCGCCTATTCCTGCCTCTCTGTGCTCTGGTGGTGTCTGGAAAGGACCAATTCTTGGAAGGCCAGTTCCTACTAAACCTCAGAGGCTAGACCTGTAAGAAATCCTTGACTGTCTGGACAGATTTCACTTTTTCTTCCACCTTCTTCAACACTTGCTGTGCAGGGGAGCCAAACAAACTGTGTTTTTCCATGGGAGCATCTAGGAGCTTTGACTTTACATGGTCTGGTAAGAATTGCTCTTTTAACCATGCATGCCTTCTGATCACTGTACCAGTCATAGCTGATCTAAAGGAAGCCTCCAGTGCATCATAGCCGCATTTTAAAGAATGATTACTGACCTGCTGAGTGTTATGTACCAATTCCTGAAGGGACTTACGGTCTAAAGGTTCAGGCGAGGACAGTTTTTTAGTTAGCTGATCTAACATAAATTCCTGATACTGAATCATGTGGAATTGACAGTTTAAGGCCCTAGCCGAAAGAGTAGCAGAAGTATAAACTTTTTTACCCCATCTCTCTAATGCCCTAGATTCTCTTTCAGAGGGAGGGTTTTGGCAGAGGCAGCTGCTACAGCTTTGGGGCCCTGTGAAATAGTTTCAGGATCTGCAATAGGAGCCTTATACAAGTGATAATGTGTGTCCGGAACCCTGTAGTATCTGTCGGGCTTAGCAGGGGCCGGAGGAAGAGAGTCAGGAGCAGTACAAGCATCATTAAATGCATCATCCACAACTGTAAGTACTGGAGGAATGGCTAAAGGCCTATGCTGTGGCAAATGTAAAAAGGTCCTAAGCTTTTTCCTAGAGTCTGAAAAATCCTGGCCCTGCCATTGAAATTGTTCTCTCATAGCATGCAAGGTTTCCCCAAAAGAAAATTCCTCAGGAGGAGAGGCAGAAGGAATGGAGTCTTCTGCATCAGAGTCCTCATATGGAGAATAAGGGCCTTCTGGAGGATATGTATTATCTGAATCATCAGAGGAGTAATCTGTAGAAACTGGCTCAGGGGGCTCTGCTCTAGGCCTCTTCTCTGGAGGGGGGTGAGAGGCCCTGTCAGGGTGAGGCTGGGATCCCCTGATCAAAGAAATGAGATCCTCTGCTAGACTAAGCATTTGAGTACTAGAGCTAGGCCTGTGAGAGGGGGTTTTAGCAGGCACGGACTTTGTTGATTTAGCTGCTTTAGCCCTGGTAAAAGCCTTAATTGACATGGATGCAGGGGGCCTAGCTGCTCCACGTGCAGGAGTAGATACATCTAAAGGGATAGTATCTGATAAATCCTGAGAACCTGTAAGAGCAGGTGGAATTTCAGTAGCAAATTCAGCCATGCTGAATGAGGCCTCGGTTGTAGGAGGCATGCTTTCGGCCGAAGGAAGAACCGAGGGCTCGGTTTCAGCCAAAACAGAGACACTCGCGGTTGGCTTAACCGCGGTTTCGGCCGAAACCACGGACCGCGAGTGTCGGTCCTTTTCCTTACGCTTTTTAGCTAATTGTGAAGTCGGAGTCTCCGACGGCATGTTGTAAGCAAAAGCGGAGCCGAAAAACTCCTCTGCAAACTCCGACCGACGTCTAAGTGTCCGTCGGTTGAAGGAAGCACAGGCTAGACAAGCTGCTACGTCGTGGTCTGGGCCTAAACAAGGTAGGCAGTAAGAGTGGAAATCTTTATGAGGTATTTGTTTCCCACAAGTTAAACAGTTATTCACTTTTTCTGACATCGGCTGAGGCAAGAAAGAGTCCCCAACGGGGTACTTAGCTTTTTAGAAGTCTTCGGTAGTAGCAATCTCTGGTTCTGACCGACCGGCACTTGCGAACAGCTTCTGCTTCGGGCACCACGCGGCAAGAAAGACTCAGGAAAATGGCGTCGGCTGATGCCTTTATACCCAATTAACAGCAGCTATGACGTCGGGTGAAGTGCGACATCAGCCGAGGCCAGACCCAGACTTTGGAATCCGGCCGACCGAAGGGCTGCCTGAGGCAGGACAACCCATTTGTTAGGACTGCAGATGCATCCTTGAAGGACATCTTGTTAAATTGTGTGGGAATGTTGTCATGGTTGCTTGGTAGTACTGGGGTTGGGGTGGTGGCTTTACCTGGGTGGATTATGCCATTTATTGTAGCCCAAAATTTTAGGGTTGTTGGCATATTTTTCCTGCATGTTTTTGTAGTAGTTACTTTTGTCTAGTTTGATTTGTTTTTTGGCTTTGTTTCCAAGTTTTGTTCTTTTGATATTGACACCAGGCCTGATCCCAGTCTTTCATTGTAGTCTTAGTATCTTTAGTTAGCCATGGAGCACAGTTAGCTTTTAGTCTTAAAACTGGAGGGGGCATGACAGTTTAGGATTTGCAGGAAAGTGGAGTTAAAGTACTGTATGGCATCACCTAGAGACAGTAGTTGTAGGGGTGTCCAGTTACAGCTTTGTGGTGAATTGATGAAGTCAGTTGTTTTAAAGGTCTTTTAGTTACGTATTACTCTGAGGATGGGTTGCCTTATGTAATGGGGTCTGTTCCAAATTAGGTAGGTTGGTTGATGATCACCTAGACTGTCAGCTAGACAGCCAGAGTGCCGTGCTAGAGTGGGGTCAGGTAACGGAATCCAGTCTGGGATGGATTCGCGTTTTGAGGTTTTGTCTGTTGTGGTTGGGGTGGATATAATTTGGGTAAATCTATGGAGGTTAATGGAGGTAGTTGGAGTGTGGCTAGAGCAGTTCAGTCAATATTAAAGTCACCTAATAGTACAGTTTCTTGTGGCATGGAGTTTGAGATCCAGCTTAGCAGGTTTTCCATTATAGTAGTGTTAGTGTGGTGGAACATAGCCACCCGCAATAATGACATGTTTTAGTTTAGTTTTAATTTGGCAAGGATTAGTTCAACATCATTGATTTCTTGGGTGTTATAATCAATTTGTTCAGTGGTGAGATGATTTTGGAACAATATCGCTGCTCCACCTCCCTTTATCTCTGCGTATTATGTTATAGCCAGGGGCTGTAATCTCATATTATGGTGTTGTGGTTTAAGCCATGTTTCGGTTAGCACTGCTATTTCTGGTTTATATACAGCTAGAAGGGCGTGAAGGTCCTGGATTTGGTTAAATATACTTCTTGCATTTATGTTAATGAAAAGGAGAGAGGAGGTAGGTAGTATAGGGGGTTTGGCTGAGAGTCTGTGTAGTGCTGGATGTACTGGATATGCATAGGAATACAAGTCCCATACGCATGCTCAGTACATCAACACAAGGAAGCAGTATACCACCACCGGTGGAAGAAAAGTAATGCGCTGTTATACAAAGACTAAGAAAAGTAAGTATTTTTTTCTTAAATAATGTCATTGTATAATAGCAATAACTGACTCCGTGGTTGTAGTATATTGAAATTTACCCATGGTTGGCTTTATTTAATGACTCGGGTAAATCTTCAATATAGCACACCACGTCGTCGGTTATTGCTTAAATACCCAACAGAGAGCTGTTAGAAAGTATACTGTGATCAGGTGTTTACAGGTCATGTTTGGTATTGCCCATAATGTTGCAAAGATTTTTATAGTTTCATAGGTAATTATCAGGCTAATAGTCTCAGGGGGCCTTTTTTAAGCCTAGACATGCTTCTCAAATGTATCTGACAACATTAGGCCTACTAGTCACATTTTGTTTTCTTTATTGGGTTATCATGCCTGTTTTTAAAATTGTTTATTTAAAAAGCATTTAGTATTACCCTCCCAAACCATGCTTGTTTGGATCCAACTAATTTCTACTATATTCAGGATTGCTCTTCATGCCCAGACCTTTTGAACATGAGAAATACATAAGGATTAAACTCTTACACAAGAATGGGCTGTTGAACAGGCCATTTCTGAACTTGCCATTGTGATGGACTCCAAATTTATACTTGACCATTGTTCTTGGTGCAAAAGATTTCCGACTCCTTTCTTTTAAGTGAATGATCCTTGTAACATGTTGAGATATGGGCAATGGCTTAATACTGCTTCCATCAGCAGCTATAAGAATTGGATGCACTGTGAATCAGAAGGCAGTTAAAGAGTTGGTCGGGCACTTTACTTGTGTTCTGATAGTTATGTTTGCACATCATAAACAACCCCCCCCTTTTCCCCATTTTTCTACTTGGGGTTGAGATGCCATGTGAACTGTCACCATCTTTTTTGATTCAATACCACTGTCATACTTTCTTTGGTGGTCCTTAACTGTCACATGTCTTATCTCATACAATCTATCCATCTCTTTTCTGGACATCCCCAGACCCTCTTGTCTTCTCTCTCTCCGACCTGTATTCTTTAAACCATCCTTCCCGCACATGTGTCTAAACAATCTCAGTTTTCTTTGACATTCTCTGCAATTGGAGTTACTTTGGCATCTGCTCTAATGTCATTTTCTTTCTCTATCCTTCAGTGAGCATTGTACTACCTATCACAAGCACTTCATCTTTCATCTTACTGAACTGCTTTGCTTTCACTGCCAAGGTTTCTGTAACATTCAGATGTATTGATTGCACCACTGTTTTGTACACTTACTTTTCAGTTTCATTGACAGTCTTGTCACACTACTCTGTGCTCTGTTAGCTGGCTGCAGCCCCTACTGATTCTAGTTTTGACTCATCAATGAGACTTCCTTTGTCATTAATCACCCGTCCCAGATACATATGAAGCTGTTAACATGCTCCACTATTTTCCCCTCTCAACAGGACAGACATCAATGAAACAAGGCTCACTATGATAAAAAAGTAAAGATGCATGATTTGCAACCAGGGGGCAGAGTTCTGTTGAGAAATTTGGGACAAGGAAAGCATAATCTAGCTGGCTGCTGGGGATCTGAGATTTACATAATTTGCTCTCAGCTACTTAATATACCTGTCTACCAAGTTTGCCCTGAGGGGAAAGAAGGACCCATAAAAACATGGCACCGAAACAACTTAATGCCTTTGGCAAAATCAGTGAGACTCATGAATCCAGAACACAGAATGGCTCAGCGGAAGCCTAACTCAAGGCAACCCAGAAGGCTAAGACAGAGGAAATATCCTCTCCAATATTCAATAGCCTATGCTTCCTCCTGCTGAAGGAGAGGAGGACAGTGATGACTGGGGTTTCAGTGAGGATGTTCAAGACCCCGTGGGCTGTAATCTCAATGTAAATGCACCGGAATTCGTTCCTGGCCATTTTGAGCAGCCCAGACCTAACAATAGACTAAGTAATGTTTCTGTGCCTCTTGCAGAATCTGATACTGATGGAGGCCCTGCTATGCAAACTTCAGAAAATAGTGCTGAGGATAGTCATACAGTTATGGAAAATGAAAGTGAAGTAATACAAGAGGAGATCTTAGAAGTAGACAATATGCCTACTGAAGAGCTAGACACTGAATGCGATGTGAGTGACAAACCTTCAGAGCAAAGTTCCTTAACAGTCTCTTCCGAACCAAAACTGCAGAGACTGATTCAACCACCACAGAGACTTGCTTATAACAGTTTGGCACATAGTACACAGGAACCTGTGACCACAGCTCATCGGAGGGTCTGTGCTCATAATCCCTGTGCCTCCTACTCCAGTGGAGGCACACCATCCCAAGTTAAACATAAGGCTGATTACCCTTGGTGGAATGTACCTTTTGAATGCAAAAATATTGTTCAGTTGATGGTGCATTAGTGTTTGTAAATATGTTCTGCTAATCTACCTTTGACTTGGGAGGACCCAAGATTTTCAAGTAGGGGGAGAGTGTAGCTCCCACTGTATTTCATGTAGAAGTAATAGACTGTAGTTTTCCATTACACCACAAGGTGGAGCTACTTTTCAGGAATATAAAAGAATTTCGAAACGAAAGGTTTTTTTGGAACACTAGCTGAAGGAGGGAACACTGAAACATGTAGCTGAAGGGAAAAAGGGCATTGCAGCATGACTGAATTTTCTTTCTATTGTTTTGGGACAGGGAAGTGAAGTAGCAGATGGTGTCCGTCTCTTGCTGAAATCCTGGATACGGTATTTTGTGGAATCAGGAGAGAAGTCTGAAACCAGAACTTCCACGCCTGCTATGATTCAGCAAGAAAAGGAGTTCCCTTGGGCCTAGTACCGAGAAGCCATAGATGATTACCAGAGTTCTGGTATGTGATTTTCTACTTTTCCCATCAGAGGAACCACGGCGCCTGGTCACTAGGATATTCTCAGAGTGGTGAGAGGTTCTGGCCATCATGTTATATTTTTATAAGATTGTGGAGCCCACCTTTAATGCTTTGTGGATTACAACTAACTGGGATCCATATGCGCTCCAACTTGGGCCTCGGCATGCCAGCAGCAAGACTGTAAGTAGTCACTGGCCAGTGAACAAGTTATTCTCCCATATTTGTATTGTGGCACTATAAATCTTTATTGTTCAATGATAATGGATTTTGCTGGGTTAGTACTGCTGCCTTCAAGAATGTTGCTGCTCAATGACATTGCATTTTCTCATGTTTGTATTGTTGCATTATAAATCTTCATTGTTCAATGACATTACATTTTGCCATGTTAGTACTGCTGCCTTCAAGAATTCTGCTGCTCAATGACATTGCATTTTCTCATATCTGTATTGTTGTATTATGACTCTTATTTCTTAATGACACTGCATTTTTCCCCTGTATGTATTGCTGCATTATAAAGCTTTACTGCTCATTGATATTGCCTTCTTTGTGCATGTTTGAATGTCAAGACCTTCTTCTGTTGAGTTCTGGGGAAGAGGGTGAATGTATGTTTTCATTGCATGCATATTCTCACCTTGCCTTATTGCTAACTGGTGCACTGTTGAAATAAATGTGTTTATGGTTGTGCTATTGCCTTTTTAAACTAGATGTGTTACCTAGAATAAAACCTGTCCCTCTTGCTACCTTGGTGTGTTGGGCCTAATAGGGGTGTCAGAGTCATGTAGGAAGGAACCCATATCTCTTCAGCTACACCTGCGGGTGCACTACACGTTTCAGAGGTTTTGAAACATTACAGGACTGGCCAAATCAGGATACTTGGAACCGTGCCATATAATTTCCCCAAATCTAGGCATGCCCAGTTTGACTTTTTTGTACTCTGTAGCTTCTTCTCCCCTACCTGTCTCACTGCAGCCATAGACTCGGTCGTGCTGCATCCTAATCTGATGCAGGACTGCTCATCTCCCATCTTATTTTCTGCTATTCTGCACATCCACTTATTTGTCAATGACACTCTCCAGCACTCTCACAACTGTGGGTATTACAGAGGTATCAAACTCCTATTACACTGCATGAATGCTCCCTTTGTTCATGTTCAGTGGCACTAGGATGCATATTCTCCAGTAATTTGGGATACCCCATCCTCTTCACATTGTAATGCATACTCAGAGGAGCCATTTCTCCAATAGCTCACTCAACATCTTGACCATATCTATCTGACCTCATCTGAGGCTCTTGCTTTTATGAGACACAGCTCACATAATGGTGAAGACTTCTCCCATGCACATGGTATAGGGTTTGGTCCTGGCTCCCAGCCAACATGGTATAGGGTTTGGTCCTGGCCCCCAGCCAATACTGTTTAGAGTTTGCATGTTCTCACCGTCTGCCTGGGGTTCCACCCACCTCCTAAAAACATGCTGAGCATTTCTACCTCAGAGTCACCCAAAAATGAATGGAGTCATCGGTAGCAGCACAGACTCTAGGGTTACATACTGGGTGAAAAGCTGTGCAGACCAACAGCAACTGTGGTACACAGCATCCTTTATTTACAGGAGCTTTAGCAATGCCTTTCAGCGTTTTTCCAATTAGGGGTCATCACAGCGGATCACCAGTCTGCAGATTGATTGGCAGTAGAGCTTTTACAGTGTCAAGTTGCCAGCCCAGCGCCCAACCTTCACAGAAGGCACATGCACACACATGCACCTACCTGCCTTTAAAACTCACTCGACCACAGGGATTGCAGACTCTGCACAGAAGGCACTCCAGCCAAGAACTGAGCCAGAGAACCTCTTGCTGTGAGGCACCAACTCTAACCGCTGCACCACCACAGCTGAGCTGCAGGAACTTTAGCATTATTATTCTGCAATTCCTAGAACTCAGAGACCATAGTATACAACATGAAAGATAATTTATGGTAATTTTCAGCCCAACAACTCAAAAGCTGTTTTCAGTAATACAGGCTCTAGATCCTGGGCATTACACTTCCATGAATGTACTATTTTTATATTCTTAAGTCAAAAATACTGGTAGAAGAAATTTTTACAAGGTAGCACAGAGGGCAATTTCCCCAGGCAAGAACAAAATATTTTGGACTGGGGAAAAAAGCATATTTTCAGGAGCTCTTGAAAACGATAGCTTTTGCATTTATAGAGCGCTATGAGGAAACACTTTACATTCTGAATGAAAACTTACTGTAACCTGTTTATGTTGCAAGGCTTTTATTCAGCAAATTAAGCCTGTGTGTTAGAAACTACTAAAGGTATGATGCTATACCTGTCAGGTGACTACAGTCTTAGAAATACAGTAGTTCTGTACTGAATGTCAATGTACTTTGAGGCGATATGATGCTATATCTGTCAGGTGACTACAGTCTTAGAAATACAGTAGTTCTGTACTGAATGTCAATGTACTTTGAGGCGTTACTTTATGAATGACCACAGACAAATGATGAGGGTAAATGTGGTTTTCCAAACAAATGCATAGTCTAACTGCAATTTCCAAGGACTATAGCCTGATTCTGATAGTTATGAAGAAAGACCGTACTGTGAAATGCAGAACGTCACTCTGCATTTCACAATTTTTAACAAGGTACCATTCTTAAAGTTTTAGTAAATTATTAGTGTTAACTTTTTTACATCATAAGCTCAGAATTTTCAGCAAGTTACTCTAATAACTTTAATAGTTTAAGATCTGGCAGTTGTCAAGTTTAATTTATGTCTGGAAGGTTATTTTGCATACTGGTCCCAGATCACCTTCCTTAGTAGAACTTCACAGTGATTGTTTTTAAACTATTAATACATACCTCACAAACAAGACCCTAAATGATCAGGAAATTTCAATTCTTGGCTGACTTTTTAAATTACTAATATTGTGTACTTTTATTGACTGGGTTAGTCTTATGCATGACCTAAATTCAGGGGAGATCTCAGTGTGTTCACACACTGACTAGAAAAAATTCAGCTTGGATCCAAAGGAAAAGTATGTCCCAGTTTTTCTGCACAAAGCACTGGTCAGGCCCTTGCGATAAGGGTCGAAGAAACTTTTGAGCAGAGGGCCATGAAGATAGCCATTCGTTATAATGACTGCAGAAACAGGAAAGGACAGTGAGGGTAAAGGTTTTTGGCATTTTATTGCACATGGGACTGATACTGACACCATGGTTTGAGCTCTTAACAACCCGATCCAAATGTTTTGAAATAAAACTGAGGAACTGAAGAGCTTTAAATGACAGCTAAAAGGATTCATGTTGGAAATGAAAAATACCTATAGAGAGAGTTCAGATCAGAAGCATGTAGTTCTGAAGTCATCTAAAGTGCTTCAGAGAACGACAATGCACTTGCACACAAAATGATGTAAGCAGGAAGCGTTCAAAGCAACATGGCCAAAAACAGTATATAGATATCAAGATGGACAAAATACTTGTAATTTACAGTGATGTCCTGAAATCTTTGTAATGCTTGCATTTTTTTTTTATTTATATATTGCCCACACAAGTGACATGGTATTTGTTGGACCCTTTTCAGTCATAACCAAGACCACTAAGGCACGGATAAATATAACATTCCCATTTGTTTTACAGCTGAACTGCTGTGGTTTCAAACGGATGCAGGTAGTCTAATTCTTTAATGTCGGTTTCTTATTTCACTTGAGAGTAGCTTTACCATTTTAACAGTTTGCTTTCAGTCACCATACCTTAATGATAAAATCATGGCATATCAGTAAGCTGACTTTTCTAGTATTAAAGTCCAATAAGAAATGAGTTTAGGTCAAATACTACTGCTTCCTTCATGACACCAATGCTGGTGAACTGTACTACTGAGACAGCTTAGGACAGATGGAGATCTGAAGACATCCTATCAGCACACATTTTAATGCTGTGTGATCACAAGGAAGCTATTAATTTTCTGTTGAGAAGTACTTAATAGCGCTGTCTAACAAAACAAATAAAATGAGGAAGATGTTAGGCCCTTTAGTTGTCACAGTATGCTGTGGTATCCTCCAAATGAACTACTAATGCAGTGCCCATTTTATTATGAAAAACACCTGGCATTTCTGAAAACGCAGAGGGGTTTTGTTAGGCTCTTGGCCATATTCTGTGTGACACAATACAAGCTCCTAGATGTGTCCAAGGCTGTGTGTGGGTGTTAAAGCTTGAAAAGGCTGCCTTTCTGTATCTGCAGTCACTCTGCTAGCAGTCTATCACTATACAAAAAGTGCTTTGACACACAGTTTTGTGTGAAAAGTGCTATATATATGCTAATTTTTCTTCTAAAACTCATGACTTTGCTAGGATTCAGGCTCAGAATGTCATGACTTCAGCCAAGATCTCTAACCATAACCATCTTCTGGCTAGCATTCAGCACACATTGATGACCTTATGAATAAAAAAGAGCTGATCCTAGACATTCTGTATACGTACATTGAGTTACAGAACATTTTGTCTAATCTGTTCGCTTCCACTCTATGTCTAAACAGCAACAAAATGCAGACGTCTTCTCGTAAAATTAACTTTATGATTTATATGTCAAAAGGTCAAATAATTGGTGTGTTTTTGGATACTTCCTGTGCTCTGTCATGTAAGCTTTCTTTCATTGTGACACATTCCATAATTAGGATATCTGTATAAAAGAAATTGTGTGTTAAGGCATGATTTTCATAGTATACCTTTTTTTTTGCTCCATTTCTATTTGACATTATTCTAGACAACAGAACTGGCTTTCTCATCTGTTCCATATGGCTAAGAGATCTATGGCATGTTCTTTCCCCTGGGCATGACAGTGATCATTCTGGAAGCAATGCCACCATCTGCAAGGGTGAACATTTTTTTTTCGTTTTTGCTTTATGGCCTAAACCCATCCCATTGGTGGGTGTATCTGTTGATTCTATTGGTGGTATTACTCAGTGGTACATGTGTTCTACCATACTTAACAGTTCTGTTTAAGAAAAGCACATCTATGCTGTTTGGTCCCATCAGGCTTGGACTATGAGCAGATCACCTGCATTTCTGTAGGTATCACCAATGCATTGAGCCAAAAGCTGCCTCCTTCCCTTCAGATAGCTGAACATGCATCATTTACTGCTCATTCTTAACCTCCCTTTCCCAGCTTCTCAAACACCATGTGGATAGTTGAACACAGGCCATATGGGTCATAATTAGAGATGCATCACTCTACAATATGAGGCTGGGAATCATTCCGCTCCATAATGGATATGTGCGACACACTCACTGACAAGTCTGTGTGTTCATAGTTTCATAGGAGGTTACAAGGCTAGTGGCCCTAAAGCTTTTATAAGCCTAGCAATGTTAATCCTGCATCGCCCCAACTATCCTTGGTTAGATAGGGGAACTTTACAGATCAGTTTATTTTAGAGCAGTGGCAATCTCTGGGAGACATATCTGTCTCTCCAGCATGTCCCGCTAATGTCACTGGAAAGGTTGAGATCCCTAGAGCGAGTGACTAGTACCATTTGATTTGCAGTTGTGCATTTCCATCAGGTCAGGGTCAGTTACTGCCCTGTAGGCCAGGCACAAGTCGCCTCTCATTAGCCTATATAATACAGAGTACAGTGACAGGGCTTTCAGTCTATCCACATAGGTCATGGTTTGGAGGCCTTGTATCTTCTTAATGAGAAACCTCTATGGTCTCTCCAGTTGCTGCAGGTGTCTGCTGAAATACATGCAGGAGGGAGCATTGTACTCTAGTAATGGTCTAATTAGGGTTGAGAAAATGGAGTTATAACATCCTTAGACCTGGATGCAATGCATTTACTTACCAGATGCGCAGTGTAGAAGGCTTTCCTTACCACTGTGGAAATCTGGTGGTCAAAGTTCAGATTGCTGTTGACCTGTGCTCCCAGACCTTGCACCACTGAGTTTGAAATCAGAGGGGTGCTATAAATATTGTAATTAGTGGGGAATTCCACTTTGCCAAATAAGACAATAGTGCACTTTTTTGCTTTTAGTTTTAGACCATGACTTTGGCACCAGTCATTTGTTTGCGTTAGCCCCTCCTGTAATGTGTTAACATCACTGGGAGACTCAATGATTGCACCTAGTTTAAATCATCAGCAAACTTAGTAAACTAAAGGCTGTCTACTTTAGCCAGGACTTCCAAGAAATAGATTCCAAATAGTAAAACGCCCAATACAGATCCTTGCAGTATGTCACTGGAGACGGGTCTACTGGTAGAGGTGAAGTCACCAACTTTGACAGTATGTGTTCTGTCCACAAGCCAATTAGCTACCCATCTAGAGATGCAAGGGTTAACACCTAGCTGGGAGAGTGTTTCAATGATACCCGAGTGGGAGATGTATTAAAGGCTTTGGCTAGCTCCAGATAGGCAGTATGCATGGTCTTACCTTTATCCAGGGCTTTGGTGACTTTCTCGAACTAGTCTACCAGGTTCAGTAATCATGATCAACCCTTAAAGCCAAACTGGGTTGGGACTAGAGTTTGAAGGTCACCTATGTCCTAGTTGATAAGGGCTATGATGATCCTTCCCATGGCCTTGCAGAAGAGGCTGGTTAGACTTATGGGTCTATAGTTCCCAGGGTCGGTTGATGGCCCCCCTTTATGCAAGGGGATTACTGTTGCTGATCTCCACTCCGCAGGTACAAAGCCAGTTCTCAGGCTATGGTTAAACAGAATGGCAAGTGGGTTAGCTAGATCCTGTTATAGATTGCTTAGTAAGCAACCTGGGATGTTATCTGGTCCCATTGAGACCGCGCAGGTATGACTTGATCTCTAGGGATACTAGGTAGAGAACTAGTGTCAGGTATGCTTTTGGGGTATGGCTGCTGGGGATAGGGGGTGAAGTTTGCACCAAATCTGTCAGCTAACAGGTTCGCAATTTCCTCCGGTATAATGTCAGTGCTAACATCTACTACCAATTCAGCACATAGCTAGCCATTCCTTTTTAGATTTTCAACATAAAAGAATGCCTTACGATTGTTCTTGAATAGGGATGCTATTTTAGCTTCATAATTAGCTTTAGAGGACTTTACAAGACTTCTAATTTGCTTGTTCAATCTGTGGAGGGAATTCTTCTTGGATATCAGTTTCTTTCTTTTATTATACAATCTGTTTATACTAGATGTCTATCAAGGTGGCTTGTTGTATCGGGAGGGACTTAGTCTATACAGTTGCTAAGATGATTATATAGTGCATTTGTGTACACCTCTGCATAGGAATCATTATTGCCTGTGACTGCAGGCGGTATAAAACTTTTTATACCATCACTTAGTGGGCTGTAGTTTGCTTTGGAGAAGTTCCTTAGTTGTTTTGCTGCTTTGGGGGTGTGGCATCCAATAGTTACTTCGAATGAGACTGATTTATGGTCCGACCTTACCAAGAAGGGCATCACACAGGCAGCAGTGCAATGACCACCCATGTCGCTGAGTACTGTGTTAAGGACATTACAGCCCTCTGTGGGGGTACAGACTATCTTTTCCAGAGCATTTGCACTGACAAAGTCCAGGAAACTCTGGGCACGCATGTTTGTGCTAGTGTATGTTTCCCAGTTAATGGAGGGATAATTGAAATCTCCCATGACTAAGGTGTTGGGCTGTATGGCAAGTGACTCCAGTAAGTCCAGGAAGGCATTGTGCTTTTCTTGGTTCATGGAGGGGGACCTATAACTAGCGATAACTAGTGGTAGGGTATTTTGCCTACAGTTAATTGGGCATGGAGTAGTTCGAGAGAGTCATACTGTTTGACCAATCTCAAAATGTACTAGGCTTTAATGAAGGTGGCTCCACCTTTGGTTCTTTCATGCCCATTCTGAGGTTTGAATGTGTGGAAGGCATTGTAGCCTTCCACAGCTGGGGTGCTATCTGCAACCTTGAACCATGTTTCAGTGACTGCACAAACATCAGCATCTTCCAAGGTGAGGAGTACTTCCAGGGACTGCAGTTTTGTGTTTAGACACCTAGCATTAAGCGGCAGAACCTTGAGTTCATCTCAAGTGGATTTTGCTATATCGGAAATGTTGCCATTTTGACATTGCATAAAAAAGGCACTATGCGGGAGGCAAGCACCTTAGCCAGTATCTGAAAGCCTAGCGGAGACAAGTGCAGACCATCTTTGGCAAAGCACCGTAGCCTGTCGACCATGTATTACCAGGCTGACAAATACTAGATACCCCTGGAATGGCACCAGAAGCTAAGGCAAATGCTGAAGTCAATTATTTTTTGTTTATATTGTGGCATTATCCTGGGTGAAGGAAGAATGCTGCTTTGAGTTAGGGTCATGCCTGCCTGGGACACAGAGTTCAGTCATGTCTCTCTATATTGTCTAGGGAGGTACGTCTCGAGTCATTCCCCCCAACATGGACTATGACAGAGTCATAATGGTACATATTGAGTGACCTCAGTTCATGCATGATCTGACAGATCCTGGCACCTGATAGGTAGCTGACCGTGACCTTTTCCTTGTCTAGCTTGGTGAGGGGGGCATCTCTGTGTGTCACTATGAAGTCTCCTGTGATCAAGACATTAGGTTTTGAGGTGTTTTGTCTTAGGGGCTTACTTGATATGACACTGGTGTGTGTTATGTGCAGTGGTTTCTATACATTTTTTTTTCCAAGACACCTTTATTGAATTATCACTTGTGACACAGGCAAATTTACATTTGTATAAAAGTAATCAAACTATATTAAACATAAAACATTATACTTCAAATATATTGCTGTATATCATATAACCTAAACAATAGTGCATACATTATTCAATTTCTGCCTTTTTTAAAACATTTTTATTAAACCATCACTGATTGCATAGGCACATACATTCATATAAATGAAAACAAACCACACCGACATAATCCTAGTTACAAGCATTTTATAAATCACAAACCATACTGACACACCCAGTTACAAATATTACACATCACTTCTAATCTACTCAATCTTTCTCACTCAAACATTACATAGTTTTAAGTCCTGGTACCTATTAGACTTCATTCCTCCCTTGTATATATTTTTCCCACAATTCCCATTTTTTCCTGTGTAATTTGTTTGGTTACCTACTGTATTCTCAAAAGCCAACAATGTCGAATCAGACATTATTGACATGAGAATAGCAAAAGTGCAGAATGTCGAATGGGTAAACAGAAATCTCCATAAGGGGAGATTTCCGTTTACTTCAATGTAGTGCAGTCTCGGAGTTGGTATATTAAAGTAGCGGGGGGTGTAGGGGGGCTTGCCCCCCTGCCTACACCCTTTAGATTTTCTTTTATTTATTTATTTTTTGTGAACATTCAAAATATTAATGGTTTCATCATTAAAGGTTGACCTTTAGTGATTCGAACCATTATACTTTTGATGTCCTAATACAGACCCAATTTGCTCCTACCCTTTTCTAAAGATCTCAGTTCCAGCTGTTTTATCTCGTTACTATATTCACTACTTCCAGTATAGTTAGTTTCGATTTTGATTTCCATTTTCTAGTAATTGCTTCTTTGGCAGGCACCATTATTAGACACAGCAAGGCCTTACTATGTATAGGCAATTCCGATTCTGTATCATAGTTCAGAAAAATCATCTCCCTTATCAGAAGTTGTTTCTATACATGTTCAGGTATGTGCAGATAATTTGCACTTGGGAGTTCTCTGATCTTTTGATAGGCTTCTAGTGAGTACTTCTGCTTATGTGGGTTCATGTGTTGTTTCCTGAACTTGTGTGAGTGGTGAAGTGTGAGAGATGACAGCCTGTCTGATGTCTTGTTTTTTGTTACATTACAGGATTGTTTCAAAATTGATAGTTTAATTACATTTCTCACATATGGTATCAGTTTGTTTCAGAACTAAGTGGGTTTTCAGTATACATGAGGCAATTACTACATTGCCTCAGCATGCCCATGTCAATCAGGCTGACCGGAGAAATGATGGGAAAGTGGCCATCCATAATGGCAAGTTAATACCCTAGTACTATTGGGGAGTGAAGAGATTTGGCAATGCTGCTCAGTGTGCAGCTGAGTTGCCTGCAGAGCAACAGGGGACTTGGGAGGGTCCTTACTGCCAGGCGTCTAAGGAAAATTTAAGTTTCCAGGCATTTGCATCTAAACAGAGCAGCTCTAACCCCCATTGTGCAATGTGCAGCTACGCACAAATTTGAAGCTTAAATACAGGCAAAATTCAACAGTTTTAAGAAACTATCAGTGGGAAAGCCCCAGACTGAGCTTTTCTCCAGCAATCCCCAACTCAGATAGAACCGGAGCTACACACTTCTGCTACAAGGGTAATGTAAGATGGCTGGTTTAGAGCACAGTGATACCAAACAGTATAGATTCAGCATGTCTGAATCTAGCCTATGCTATATAAAGCAGTAGTACAAAATTTCAAAGTTCAGAAAAAAAAATGCAGGCAATCAGCAAAAATGAATTGAAGTGAAATAAATGCAGTTAAAGTGCAATACAGGCTTTAAATGTACCTATTTTTCAATTGTTTGCAGTGGATGCCTTGGATTTCAGTTCAGATGTGCTCCAGATCTCTGGCTAAAGTCAACTAACTTTGAGCAGCTCGTGTGTGTGCGTCTGCGTGTGTGTGGGAGTATCCACACCGTGCTACCCATGGCCTTGGTTTGATGCGGACCTGCATGATTGCTACTCAATATAAAGTGTGAGAGTTTGCATAGATAGGTGTGTGTTGGGGAAGGGGATTGCTGATTGAGTGAAAGCTCAATTTCATTTTTAAACACAAGGTTGTGGCCATCACATTGGCAAGAATCAAAATGGCGTGCAACATATCTGCAGAGTCAAAATAATCTAAGACTGAAACATTATTTTTAAGCTTTGAGTGTACTTCAGCTGTTATGGAAACAGAGTTTTTCCACTTGCCCTTTAATTTATTTATTCTAAGATCACTTGATTTTTGGATAAAGCACATACTGCATTCTGTATATTGTCTTTTTTCTGAGAGTTTTCAAGATCCCAGTCTGAGAAAATTTAAGTCTGGATGTGTATTTGTTGGGTAAGGAATAAAACATCCCTAGTGGGGGTACACTGGAGTTTGTCTCAGGCAAAAACTTATTTTTAAAATGTATTAACTTATTACAGAAAGAATATATTAAGTCAAGTTTCATGCATATGTGTGTCATGCAGTTATGATTGCTGCAGACAGCAGTTGGCATGAGCATCTTTTGTCTCCAGCTAGGGGAAAGAAAGGGTGGAGGGGTTGTTGCTACTCACCCTCTTACATATACTCAAAGGTGGTACACAGATCAGATCTGCTGGAGGAGTAATATAGGGATATGCACTCTCCTTCCATTTATGTCATTCAATTTATATGACCCCTCCATTCATCTATATGGTCAACATTTAGGGGTAGTAACAATGGAAGAATGATGGCCGGGGCAAATTTATAAAGTAAACATGTGATGTATTGTTTTACTTGGACATCAATCACTGATATAGGAGTCTAGCCTCCAGTTCATGTATTACCCCCCCCCCCAGACAGCAGGTTCTTGGATTTCTAATCTTCTGCTTCAGTCAATCTCTCTACCCCCCCCCCCCCCAGAATTATTCTTCTGCAATGGTAGGCATTTTTTTTGGTGTGCGTGTGTGCGTGTGTGCGTGTGTGCATGCGCGTGTGTGTGTCCATACATGCTTGTATGTGTGTGTGTGTCTCTGTACATGCGTGTGTGTGTGTGTGTGTGTGTGTGTGTGTGTGTGTGTGTGTGTGTGTGTGTGTGTGTGTGTGTGTGTGTGTACACTTGTTAGTTTGTTTTGGAGGTCTCAATATTTTATTGTGCAGTTTGGACAAGGGCAGTGTGGGCAATAAAGCATAGGGTCTGAAACAGAGTTAAGTGAAAGTAGAAGAGCTTCGTGTATATAGCGTCTTGAAGGAAGACACTTATCTTAAGGATACCCACAGAGTCCAGATGGTGCTCTTATGAAAGAGATACAAATGTCAGCAAAATGTGTTTTGTACTTTATGTGGATTGTATTATAGCTAAAAAAAAAAAAAAAAAAAGAATTATGCTGCTAATAGACTGAGAACTATAAAGTAGTGCTGAAGCAGTAAATAAAGTATTTGACTGCATTTTGTATTGTATCACATAATATTATCGGGTCAAATGGGGGAAGCAGTTGATTAGAGTAGAGAAGCAATGTTTTTATATCAAAAACCAGTTAGATAAAATGATACTGAACACACAGAATACTGTGGTGACATTTTTCAGTAGTCCATACAAACATAAAAATAAAAAAAATCTGTTTTATTAATTCCTGTTACTTAGCTTGTAGATTAACAATCTACTGATTAACAAGTCACGCAATGGACAAATATTGCGGGATGTACATTCATTAGTATAAAAGGATTACATTGTGTATGTTCCATATATTTACAATATAAACCACTCCACATCACTGACTCAGCTAATCTTATTCATAAGTAGCTTCCGAGTAAACACAAAAGAGGCAGATAGTTATAGTTAGATGAATTACGAAGCTTAGCTATAACAAGAGGTTAAGTTGTGATTTTTCAAACCTTAAGAATATACATGTACAGCAGTGTGGCTTATATAAATCCTGATCTGCTTTTTGGCCCACCTGTCCAAGAAAGAAACAGCTCAGCTTCAGATATGACTTGTGGTACATACATACAGATTGCTCCCTCTTTGTGGTGTGAGGTTGACTGAGTGATAGAAGCAGGGCAAAGGAAAGGCATGGAATGAAGTAATACTCTGTAAAGGGGCCATATTCTTTCAACCATCTCCTTCTAAAGTCTGTGCAAAGGTAAAATTCCACACATTGGTGCACCTCTCAATATGTCCATGGCCAACTCAATTTGATGTATGACCACCTATTGCATTTGTTATGCACAACATAACAAAACAGACATAGTAAGGTAGAGGTACTTTGGTTTGTTTGTCTGATTTCCTTCACTAAAATATGTTTAATGAAAGTGGCTTACAGCAGTGAGCTTCCAAATGTTGTATCGGTCTCTCTTCCTCTGTCTTCCTCATTGGTCACTGATATTTTCAATGGCAGAAATTGTGATACCATCACTGGTAATATCACCCTATCCCCATTTCACCAGATATAAATGCTGGAACTTAACCTAACAGGGCCTGTTAAATAAAATCCATGCACGTTATTAACTACCAGGCAACATTAAATGGAATTAGGTCTGCATTTCATTTCCAAACACTACTGTGATCTAAATAACTGACAAAGAATATGATGAACAACTTAAAGACTCCGGCACCTGCAACATTCGTATACAGTAGGTAATGGATTAGCAAATCTAGTCATTTGCTATGAAGATAAGCAGCCAAACCACTGCTTTACCATGGTACTCCCAATTACATGGAGGTATTTGACAGTGGGCAAATTTCATGACCTAGGTTCATCTTCCTATATACTGCAAACTTGTTTTAGATAAGTCATTTCTGCATTCACTAAAAATTAATTTCAAAGGGGAAAGTAATAACATTTTGAAAATTAAGCTTCATTAAAGGAAATTTAACAAAAGCTTAGCAATTTTATCTTCAAGGATAGGGATAACAGCAGATGTTATGTGATCCTATCTCGCCTACATTCTGACTGATGGGTTCGGAGCCGATCCCTCGGCTCCGACTCGGCACGCTTATGCCAAAGAGCGAAGTCTCTTATTGGCTGAGCTTACTATATCCCAGGATGCACCACTACCAGTCCCCCAGATCTCGTTTGCCGCTAATCTGCGAAGACGTGGTCTCGAGCTGGCTGAGCTAAGTAGTAATTTTACTAACTTTTTTCTGTCAGGAATTTCTTGTTCTAGTTATAAAAAGCTGTTTTCACGGCTATTCTTCTCTTTTGTGTGTGTTTGGAGTTTATCAAAGACTTTGTTGTGTGATTGGGTTGAGTTTGGTTAGGTCTCCTTCATCTAGGGCCTTCCTGGTCTTTCAACCCGCCTAAAACTTACAGGGTTTCGAAGTACCCTTAGTATTTTGTTACCTAAGCGATAACTGTAGTAGGTACTGTCAGTAAACAGAAAGTTGGTGATTTTTTTCTGTCAAGTTACTGATTCTTTGCCATAATGTCACAAAATCCTAGGCCTTCGGGCTTTAAAAAATGCACCAAATGCAATTTCAAAATGTCCATCACAGATGATCACTCACTCTGTGTGTATTGTTTGGGTGCTAAACACTTACAGGAGTCATGCAGCGTGTGTCACGCTTTTTCCTCAAGGGTCCTCCAGGAGAGGAAAAATAAATTGATTCTTAAGGGGTTAATAAAACCTTCTTTTGAAGAAGCCTTGGCATCCTCTCCTTCTCCGGCTAAAAAGAAAAGGGCGTCGGTTCCGACCAGTCCGTCGGACCCGACCGCCAAAAGACATAGGCAGGCCTCTCCTTCGGCTCCAAGGACTTCGGAGCCGAGGACGAATAGTCTGCCTCGATGCCACCAGTCTCGACTCCTCTGGCTTCGGAGCCGATGGCTGGGGCATCGAGGCGGGTCACCTTCCGGCTCCACTGGTCTCGGAGCCGACAAGGGTCGCCGCTCAGACACTTCCTCCTCGGCGCAAGTCCACCTCGGCACCGATGGAATCTAGTGTGTGTATTCCTTCGGCGCCGATAGTCATCGAGTCACCTCGGAGCCGGTCCCCTAGTCCTTTGGGGCCATTGGAGAGGCCGTCTCGAACCCGTTCAGTTTCCTGTCGGTCTTCGAGGATGTCAGATTCTGATATAGACAGGGTGCTCCAAAGACTTTTCCAGTCCCCAGTCTTCCAAAAATTTGTTTCGGTTCCGACCCAGTTGGCTTCGGAGCCGATAACCCTGGCCCACCCCATTGCCATTCCTCCTCCGACTGCTTCGGCTCTGTCGGAGCAGGTGCTGTTGGAGCCGGTGGAGATCTTAGGGTCGGCTCCGACCCTTACTCCAACCCGGGCCTTCGGGTCCGAGTTTGGTACACGGACTTCTTCGGCTGGACCCGGGGGTGATGTTTCGGGACCTATGCTTTCGGTTCCGAGCCTCCCCCTCGGTGCTTCGGCTGCGGGACTTCCGTCAGCTATCATGGCCCCGGGGACCGGACACTCCCAGGATTCTGGGGGGTCCGGCTTTCAGAGCCATGAGGAGTGCCTTGGCCAAGTCTTCGCCATCTCTCCGGCTTTACCGCACCTTCCCTGGGCGTGGAGACTGGGTCTTTGGCAGTTCCCCTGTCCGTAGTCAGCGGAGCCCTGGGCCTGAGGTTACCCCATTGGGGTTCCCCTCCTCCTGAGGGTTCTTGAGTTGTCTTCGGAGGAACCCCCAAGGAAGAGATCGTGCAAGAGGAAGCACGTGGACTCCCGAGTCTATTACATCGGACACTGATCTTGATGATGCAGAGGGGTCCCAGTCGCCCTCGGATGATGTCTCATTTGCAGACATCTTAGAGATCCTCAAACAACGAGGTGGGTGGATATCCAAACCCCCCTCTGCTGATGAGTCAGTGCTCCTCAAGGCCTTTGGGGCTCAGCCCTCCGCCTCCTGGGTGTCTCCGCCTTCGACGAGCTTCTGGATTTAGTTTGTCGAAGGGCGTGGGAACATCCAGATACCGTGGAACCAGTCCCTTCTCGTCCAAATAAATTTTTGTCTGCTCCCCCCGAGAAGGAGTTCCTCACTAAAGGCGTGGCTGTAGATGCCATGGTGGTGGCATCTGCTACACAACAGGACGTGGCAGAGGCTTCAACGTCCGTCCATCCTCCTAATAAGGAGTCTAGGAGCATGGACAGGTACGGGAAGCGCACCCTGACTTCAGCGGCCTTTACTTTAAGGTCTCTGAATTATTTGGCACATTTTACCAGGCTTCAGAGGGATCTGGTCAAGGAGTTGTCAGATTCCCTCTTGGGTAACCTACCTGAGCAGCTAGCCCAGTCGGTTAGCTCTCAGCTGGCTATCCTTACGTCAATTTCTAACTCGTCCATGAGGCTCATTTCCTATGCGGCCGAAGGGGCGGGTAGAGCGGCAGGCACAGGCGTGGCTCTACGGAGACAAGCCTGGCTCCGCTTGTGTCAGTTTGCGGAGGCCTTCAAGTCTTCCTTCGCCGACGCTCCCTTTGATGGGTCCTCTTTGTTTGGACCGAAGGTTAAAGACACCCTTACCGCTGTGAGCAAGAGGGAAAAACTTTATCTGCCGTAGGTGCCCGTTATTCCACTCCCTTCGGCCTTACCCCAAGGCTAAAGGAGGGGGAAGATGTGGTTCCGCAAATCTCAAGTTTTTCCCCAACAGCAGGAAGATTCCCCTTCCAGAGGCAGAGGACGGGGAAATTTTTCTGGGAGACGCCGTCCCAGAGGCGGCAGAGGGCCCCGCAATTCTGGAGACCGCGAGTCCTTTCGTGGCTCTTCAGCCTCCCACACATCATGAGGGATTGCCCAGCTGTGCTGCTCCGGAGCCAGTCGGGTGTCGTTGCCAAGCACCTAAAAGCCTGGGAGTCAATCACTCAGGACAGATGGGTGCTTCGGATCATTGCCGGAGGTTACACCATCCCATTCACATACTCACCCCCACCGTCCAAAAAAATCCCGGACCCACCACCCAGTCAAAGGGAAATGGCAGCCACAGAAGCTTTAAAGCTGCTAGAAAATGGAGTCATCCAACCGGTCCCCACAGACCAGATCGGATCAGGAAATTACTCCAGGTTCTTTTTAGTGCCAAAAAAGACAGGGGACCTGAGACCAATATTGGATCTCAGCAGACTGAACCAATCCGTCACGAAATCCAAATTCGAATGGTCACGTTACAATCCATTCTCCCATTGTTGGAGAAGGATGTTTGGATGTGCTCCATAGACCTCAAGGACGCCTATTATCACATACCGATACATCAGGCGTCCAGGAGGTATCTGCGCTTCAGCCTGGGAGTCAGTCATTACCAATTTTGTGCTCTGCCCTTTGGTCTCACCACAGCCCCCAGGGTGTTCACCAAGTGTTTGGCAGTAGTGACGGCTCACCTGAGAAGTCTTGGATTCCAAGTGTTTCCCTATCTGGACGACTGGCTCCTGACTGCCACCACCAGGCATCTACTAATGGACAACTTCAAAGCCACCATCTCCCTGGGTGCTACCCTGGGGATTACATTCAATTGGTCAAAGTCTGTCTTGCTGCCCTCTCAGCATAAGGTTCATAGGAGCAGAGATAGACTCAAAATTGATGCGTCTTTCTTCCTGCCGAAAGGATCCAAACTTTACAGGGCCAAGTTCAAGCTCTGATCTCGAGATCCAAAGCCCCAGCCAGGATGGTTCTACAAGTTTTAGGTTCAATGTCTGCCACGGTTCTTTTAGTTCCTCTGGCAAGATTGCACATGAGGATTCTTCAGTGGCTATTGTCAACTCAATGGTCCTTTCAGGATCTTCCCCTCAGTCATCACATCATGATTACGGAAACATGCAAACGGGACCTTCGCTGGTGGCTTCAGACATCCAATCTGAATCAAGGAAGCCCCTTTGTTATTCCCTCTCCAGTGGTTACCCTGACGACAGATGCCTCCCAGATAGGGTGGGGGGGGGCATTGTCTGGGCAGGTTAGTTCAGGGCTCCTGGCTTCCAGTCGATGCTCTTCTCCACATCAATGTGTTGGAGATGAGGGCTGTACTTCTATCCCTACAGGCCTTACACAAGTTTCTTCCTCAGGGCATCATCGCCATCCACACAGACAACATGTTGGTGGTCTGGTATCTGAACAAACAAGGAGGGACCAGATCTTACCCCCTTTGCAGAGAGGCCATGAGAGTGTGGGAATGGGCTGTAGCTACCAACCGCTTCTTGGTAGCGACCCACATCCCGGGAAAGTCAAATATATTGGCAGACAAATTGAGCAGGACAATTCTCTCTCCTCACGAGTGGTCTCTAAACCAAACAGTAGCAGCTCAGGTTTTCAGGAGATGGGGACGCGTGCTGCGACCTATTTGCAACTCCACTAAACACCAAGTGCAAAAGGTTCTTCTCCTTGATTCCACATCAGGGAGTACCAGCTATGGATGCTCTAGCACAACCTTGGCCAACAGGGCTACTTTATGCCTTTCCTCCAATTCCACTTCTCTCCAAAGTCATTCAAAAAGCTTCTCAATTGGGGTCCACAATGATACTGATTGCCCCATACTGGCCTCGTCAGGTATGGTTTCCTTACCTGAAGAAGCATGCGGTGGACGATCCGTGGACTTTAGACCTAATTCTGGACCTGCTAATTCATCAGTCGGGACATCAGCATCAGTCCCTTCGATCTTTGAAGTTGACAGCTTGGCTCCTCCACTTCCGACTTTAGTCAGAAGTCACACATTAGACCCGGAAGTTGTTCACATTTTATCTTCGGCCCACAAACCCACCACTAACAAATTGTACCTCAGTAAGTGGAAGAGGTTTGCTATCTGGGCTCAACTCAAGGGCTTAGACCCTATCACTGCTCCTATCCCAGAGGTTTTGAAATTCTTAACATCCCTGTTTAATCAAGGATCTTCTGTCTCTACTATTAAAGTCCAACTAGCGGCTATCTCTAAATTCCACGAATCCATGGATCCTCCATTGATGAGCAGCAGACTATGCAAAACTTTCATTAAAGGTGCGGGCCTGTTAAGACCCCCAGTTTTTCATCCTGCGCCTCCGTGGGATCTTGATTTGGTGCTTCGCATTAACATCTTCCCCTTCGAACCGGCTGCTACATGTGAGTTAAAATATCTGTCTTGGAAAACTGCCTTCTTAGTTGCAATTACTTCTGCAAGAAGAGTTTCAGAGCTTCAAGCCCTGTCTATTAAACCACCGTACTTGATTTTCCACAAGGATAGAGTATCACTTAGGCCTAATCCATCCTTTGTCCCAAAGGTCTGTTCTAATCTCTGTCTCCAACAATCTCTAGAGCTACCAGTTTTCTTCCCAAAATTCTCCAATGAAGCAGAATACACTCTCCATAAATTGGATGTTCACAGGCAATTGCGCTTCTATCTAGACAGGACTCAGCAATTTCGTAAGTCAGACCAGTTGTTTGTGTCCTTCTCAGACAATAAATTGGGTAAAACCATCACAAAAGCTACTATCTCCAAATGGATTAGAGATTGTATAACTCAGGCTTATTCTTCTTGAATAAGCAACTTACAACATCTATCAAAGCTCACTCTACCAGAGCTATGGCGACTTCTATAGCTTTTCATTCCAAGCTCGCTATATCGGAGATTTGTGCTGCGGCTACTTGGTCCAATCCGCACACTTTCATTTCCCACTATAAATTGGATGTGGCATCTAAAGGGCGAGCATCATTTGGTTCCACGGTACTCAGGAGTGTTTTCCAGTGAGCCACCCAGGATTCAGGTGCTAGGGACGCTGTCCCATCAGTCAGAATGTAGGCGAGATAGGATCACATAACATCTTTTAGTTATGTACTCACCATAACTTCAGATGTTTGGGATCCATCTCGCCTACATTCCTAATACCCACCCTCCTTCCCCCTGCCTTGGAGATCAGAAGAGATTGAACGGTTTTGAGTTCTACTGTTTTATCTTGTTTCATCTGACGATGTTATATAAGCAGGGCATGCATGTGTGCATGTATGCGGACAAACTAGATCTGGGGGACTGGTAGTGGTGCATCCTGGGATATAGTAAGCTCAGCCAATAAGAGACTTCGCTCTTTGGCATAAGCGTGCCGAGTCGGAGCCGAGGGATCGGCTCCGAACCCATCAGTCAGAATGTAGGCGAGATGGATCCCAAACATCTGAAGTTATGGTGAGTACATAACTAAAAGTTTTGTTTTTCAATAGTCTTCTACTAACAAGATAAACAGATACTGAAGATACTGATTAACTGAAATTTTTTAATATGGTGAGATGCAATTCTGATTAAGCTATCACCATTCAAAAGTTTGGAAAAATGTCCAGACACAAATAGTTATGCATTTAGCACCATCATATGTTCTAATTCTAGAAGAATCAAAATGACTATGCCCTTTGTGAAAGAAAGGAATGATTACAACAGGCGGTCAGTAAAACATACTTGATGAAGGAAGGTACATACAGGGTAAACTGGTTTGATAATCAACCGAGTAATGTGGTAGCATTATTTCCTTATAGTACATACTGTCTTCTTATCTCGTACAAATATAAATTAATTCATTTACTTGTATAAAAGATTTTGCATTCATAAAAACTTGAAAACATATTGACTTTAGAAGTCAGTACATTGGCACATTCAGTTTCTTTGAAATATTGAGCACTGCTATTTGCAGGCCCACAAAATTCTTCAATCGGTGTAATGTCTCTATTGATAGCATTTTTGTATAGGGAAGGTATATTCCATTTTTCTTAATGTATTTGCTAGATTTTTTTTTAATTAGAACATATTCAATAGTGTCAAGCATATTGCTATACTGTCTGTAGCCATTCTTCAATGATAACCAACTTAACTGTGGAACATCACTGTTAATATTTCCGTTGGCATCACTAAGCCTGTGGAAGGCTAACATCTCATCTGTTATTTTTCCCTTGTACATCGGATTTAGTAGAAATCATGTGGCTGAGTTTTACAGCTTGCTGCCAGCTGTGTGGTCTGGTTAGAATAATTTGTTTACTCATCCAACTAACGTGCAGATGCCAAGAGGAATCAAAATGTTAGAAACTGGAAAATCATGCCGAAGTGAAAGAAAGTAAAACAGCAGTGTACGGTTTCAGTATAAGACAATGTTACTTAGGTCAAGAGTTTTATACTGCAGTTTTATTTTTTTTTTTCATTATGCGATTGCATGATTGTGTTTTTTTCTAAGATTGGCAAATTAAATTTCAGTTTGTCATGAAGTCTGTACTAGGATACTTAGATTGGCTAAAGACAGACTTTAAGGGGTCTATATTGAATGAGCGAACGCTTAAAAAAGCAACGCTGATTCATTGACCCTATGTAAGTGAAAGCTTACAATCCCAAACACCCGGAACAGCGATTTTTTTTCCCAGGAGAAAAAATAAATAAATAAATCGCTGGGCCAGTTTTGGGAGTTTGCCATTTCCTCCACTGTGGTGCGATCTTGGAGTTGGTATATTTAAGTAGGGGGGTGTGGAGGGCACAGCCCCCCACATCAGGGGGGTGGAGGGCAAAGCCCCCCCCCACATTATATACTGTTTTAAGATTTTTTTTTGTGGAACAGTGATTTTTTTTCCCGGTGAGGGGGGGACAAATCGCTGTTCCAAGTGTTCAGGATTGCAAGCTTTCGCTTAAATAAGGTCGATGAATCAGCGTTCACTTTTCTAAGCATTCGCTGATTCAATATAGACCCATTTTAAGATGCATTATACAGCTCCACACTGTACAAAGTACCGGTTACATTGGAGTAGTAATAGTAGTTTTAATTTAAACTGCATTGGAGGAAGGTAAACAAATTTTCAGATGGTTAAACCACAAAGCAGAACGTTTCCTGTAGAAATGTGGAATTTTGTTAGATGTTCTATAGCCTCCAACTTATGACTGAAAAGCTAAGAAATGGGCCCTTAAAAAAATTCTCCAATATGACCATCACTGCATTCCGCATAATGTATGGTGTGGCTGAAGATATGGCTACACCAGCAGAAACTGGCATCACGTTAAGTTAATGCTCCTGGTTCAAAGAGACTTTGTGGAAGACAGGAAGGTAATGGTTTTAGATTGCCCTCTTTATGATGCTGTACTATCTGGGGATGAAGCTAATTGGTATGTCAAATACATAAAACATCTGAGCAAAACTGACAGCTGTAGTCATACTTTCACTTCCCACAGTGTTAAAGTAACAGAATGGAGAAGACTCCATGCCAGATAGTACCATGAGTGGTTTCGGCATACATCACAGCAGCAGCAGCGTAATTTAACGTAGTCCTAAGTCGGCCTTTGGTAACATTCTCCCCTTTTACTCCTCACTTTAGGGGAATTTGATATGAGGTCTTAACTTACCTCATCAGCTGAACATTTTTAATGCGAGTGGCATGTAGTCTTACTGGTTACAAAGGATGGACTATCTTGTTACTGCTCTATCCTTTTCGGTTATCAAGAGACCCAAACATAATGAGGCAGTAGCCTCTTTCTTGAATGGATTGATAATTCCATGCACATATCCTTTGAGCTCAGGTCACTGCTGAACAGTAAGCTGTATGGGAGGCTGAGGCAGCTGCCACTAGTTCCTGCCAGACTGTATAAATAAGATGGCAAAGTCCACTACGATAGTGTAAAAATGGCTGTACATGTTTATGAACATATGTGGTAGATAAGGCTTCATTATATCTCCTTGATTCATTTAATTTGGATCACAAACGATATATAAAGATCGTTTTCAGATGCTACAGTACACAAACACACAAGGTAAATGTATTTAAATTTGTGACAGTCTGAGGAAATGAGACCTACATTTTTTTTAAAAGAGGGTAATCTCTCCTGCACCTTACATCCTGTGGACTTCTTTCCCTGAGCTGACTAAACATTGTTAAAAACAAAGCACCAAGACGGACAGGCAGTGCAATGCCCTTTTTATGCTTTTTTGAAAGGCTGTGAGATTGACACTGACTAAATTTAGAAGTATTAGGATTTCATTCATACATGACTGAGAGAAAAGCAATGAAAACCCATCTATTATTTTCTAGCAACTGTGATAGAAACTTGGGACATCTGAACAAATTCCCCTAAGCCAGATAATGATGCATTAGGACCTTCTTTATTGTTAGTGGACTAGATGAAGGGAACCACCACCATGCCTTCCTATGGACTGTGTGTTAAATAAACCCTGTAAACTTGGATAAAGGCCTACTACTGATTGTCCTGTTCAAACACATTGCTCCTAGTTCAAGGCCTCGTCAAATAGTCCACAGTCTTGGTCTGAGATGGTACACTTGGTTGATTCTTCAGTGGATGCCTCTTTTTATTGTAGCATGGAGGAGTTTCCATAGAACTGCCCTAGCTTGCATAAATTTATATGTTGTGCTATACAATATCTGGAAATTCAATGAGTCTTGAAAAACATTGAATATGATCCACGATCAAGGAGTTGTACATCTCAGAATTGCATTAATGAATCTTTTATAAGAGAGATGTTAAGAACAGTTAAAAGTGCATTTTAACTGCTAACAGTCTGGGTATCTATTAGTGGATCAAAGCAAATTAGTTATTTACAGACACCCAACCACCTCCTACAAAACTAAGAAAGGAATTCAACTAAGCTCCGTGTCCACTAACCTTCAGCCTCTCCATTAGAAAGAAATATTCAAAAATAAATGTCCGTTTATGGGAATTTTTTTCCTTTCTTGTCCACATAATTGCAGACCAATTATCCAGGCCATAGCCCTCAACTGTACAGATTTTCACAGAATGTCCAGATTTTTTTTTGCCTTGTATTTTTGGACTGTTTCTCATAAAATGTGTGTTTTTCTAGAAATCAGTGAGAACTAGAATCACTAAATAATGACAGGGAGTTGAGTTTCATACTTCATGTCCCTCAGAAAGAAAATATATGGTAACACAAAACCTTTTATTCTAACAACTTTCTAAGTTTCTAAGAGCAATATTTAAAATGTGGGCCCCCCCAATTACTTTTGATTTTTTGTATAGATTTCATGTGCTAAAAGGTCGAGAGGTATGGTCCAGGCTATGCATCTGCATGTGAACAGAGAGGTAAGTGTACTGACAGTCAGACTGCCTCTTCCTCCCAAGCCCATCATAAACTGAACTATTGTGAATATATACCTGCCTAATGTATTACTGTGCAGCTAGTCATGGATACTAGATGAGTGTCAGGCTCTGTCCTGTACCACCTTGTTTTGCAGATTTTGCTGGGTTAAGGTGGCATTGTGACATGTCTTCAAAAATGGTAATCAGATAAGATAACTATCTACCTTAGTTGTAATTTCAGCTTGCTGCATTTCACACTTTTGATAGGCCAAGATCTATTTGATCTGTGCTGAGCTTTCAGTTCTAAGTTGTTATGGCAAGCATTACGCAAGTTTTGATCTGTAAAGGCAAATGAACGTTTGTACCAAGCCTTGAATTCAAAGAACATTGCACATTATGGCAGCATCAGTACATAAACTGTAGAGGTTTTAGCACCGAGGCTTAAAAGGAAATTCTGAATGATTAGTTTAGCTTATTACCTTTACATATACTTAAATACACCCACTTAATTTGCCACAATGCAATCAGACCGTTCCTTTCATAATAAAAGTAAAAATCAATGAGATTTTTTTTACTCCTGTACTGTACCCATTAAAATACAGCTCTTACTTTAATGCACTGCAAAACTGTCAGCATCCTTGCTCAAAGATTATAGATAACGCCAGTAATGGCAGGAGGGTGACCCAAGACTGGGAACAACTACGTATTACTGTTAGTGACTTAAAAATTGACTAGAACAGATTTTGCATTAACATGCATGTTTGGAATGCCATGGCAGTTCTAGAAGCAGGGGTATCACCAGGGACATAAACGAGGAGTTAGTGCAACACTTGTCAGCTGAAAGGTACACAAAGGGAGAACGAAAAACGAAATGCCAACATTCTCTAAAAATAATCATGATGACATCACATAAGTGTGGTAATAAGGAAAAAACCTTTATTCCTGCTAATCAGTAATTTTGCTGTTTAACAATGCAACCTGGGGGGGGTCAATAGCTTGAAACTTTCAGCCAGATAAAATGTATTTCACTGGAAAAAGGAATGTATCCCACACATATGCCCACAGTAACATTTTATGCAAATTTCCTTGGAATGGTGTAGTTGCAAGAAATTTTCATTTTTAAAATTTTGTGTAGGCAATCTACTGGGTTGTAACTCATAGCAGTGATGTATAGATGAGCATACTTAAGTCACACCATAAATAGACTATGTGCAGTGTGTCTGACTACTGCACTGAACACCAAAGCACTAAAAAAGTGACAGGGCTTGTGTAAACCTCGAAAATAAAGGTGCAAAATTCATGCTTTGTGAAACAAAGCAACATCCTTGCCATATGTATGAATCATTGGCAATTTCTTTACAGCCACTTTGATGTACCTGCTTCTTAAATCATGCACAATTAATTATGAAGCTCAAGGCAGAATTCTTCAGTTCTACAAATAAAGTGATTTTCCATGTATTCAGAATATTAATTACCACACAGAGAGCTGAATGTATTTCAGAGCTGAAAAAAAAGAGATTTTTGTATCCATGACTTTCGCTGCATGTACTGTGCACTTCATTTTGTGGTGCCAAGTACTTTGATTAACAGAAAACTGAAAGCAGTGTTTCAATTTTGATAAAAGTCCTCACTCATATGTCAGCTGTCTATGCACTAATTGCATCAATATGTAGATATGATGTTTTCTTGCATTCTATTAAGATAAGAATTTAGGAAATTCTTTATGCGTGATAATTATAAAGTGACTTAAAGCTACAATAAGTGATGTTATCTCCATCCTATCAGTACATACTTGTCATAGTTGGTCTTTTTGCTTGTTTGTTTGTTTGTTTTTGTCAGCTTATTGGCCTCTTTATGACTACAGAAGAAAACAGCTGCTTAACTGCTTCCAATATACTTATCTTAAATAATTCCACCTTAAATAAAATGCTTTAGCCTTGATGACCTTGAATTGATTAAAAATCTGAAAATTAAATCAGAAAGGGTGACATTATTTTTGCTGAATCCTGTTCCTCATCAGTGAGTGAGGAAGGGAAGGCTTAAGGTGCTGTAATGTCATGGTATGCAAGTAATCTTATAAGAGTCTGGTTTATGTAAATGTATATGATGTTAAACTGGATGGGGTAGACCCTCGGTCATGATTTATGAATCCATAAAGGGAAGGAAACAAACAAGGTAGGCGTGTAATGCAAAGTATTAACACAGTATTAGCTGAAGATGCTTTAATTATGGCAAATGAGCAGTACAAGGAAATACTGCACTTGTAAAAGGAGTACACCAGTCACTGTAGGGAGGTTTCTATGAAAGGACTTACTAAAAGCAAAAAGTAATCCATAAGCTAAAAAAATACAAAAAGACATGTAAACTCCTATGATGGGGGAAAATAATGGCGCATGGTTACTACTGTATATTTCCCCAACATCCACATACAGTAGGCAAAACATCACAAATTATGCAGACCATTGGACAGTTCTCATGTTTTACAACTGTTTTTACATTCCAACTTTTTAATTACTCAGTGATTATATAACTAATTGAATAACATTTTAAAGTAAAGTATTGCTTCTATAACACGTCAGGCTACTGATATGAAAAAAGTTATATAATTTGTCACATTTGAACTGAAATCTGTTGGGCTGCAAGGTATTTTTAATGGGCACATAGTCTTTACAACACTGGCAATTTAAAGTGCAGGAGCAACATTTATGGCTTTATTTACTTGCATTAATAGCCAGTATCTCTGACTGAGGGTATAGAGGAAGGTAAGCTGCAGTTTGCAGTACTCACCAAGTCCAAGCAGAAAAATGTAAACGATATTGAAAAGTTAAAAGCAGCGTTTCTAAAGAAATCCAGTTTGTGTAGAACAGATTTAGTCAACTTCAGAACTGATGGAGGAATGCGGAATATAGGCATACTGAAAGTTATTTAACAGTGCCGTCTTCAACAGGTGAGTTAATTTGTAAAACTTTAAATTGGATAACACAGAGTTCAGTGTAACTTTCATTTGCACAATTGGTTATTTTAAGTAATATTTTAAGTCATGTTTTTATAAAGTCTTTTCTTGTTTCAGGTGTAGTTTCACTGTACTGACCTTTGTACTTACTGATAGCTTTAATGATGGCTTTTCTACGTTCACCGTCTCCACTTTGATAACAGACAAGCAGCAAAGCATTAGGTAAACACAGATTTTAGGAACAGACCTTGAGCAGGGAGAGTTTTGCATTAAAATATTTCAGCCTGGTTGACACTTCTGCTCATTCTGGTAATCTAAAGGTAAGACAGGTGAGCCACACATTAGCTGGGCCAAGAAACCTTGCATTGCTCTATGTTGGGTCTATTCCTATATTGTTAATGAATTAAAGGACAACATGGTAAAAGTGCAGCCAAATGAGTGAGTAAAGTGACTAATCAAAACAGAAGGGGATTAGTTAGGAGAGCCATAAATTCAGGGGCAAGATGGGGCCTACTCAACAGATGTGTAATCATATCAACCAGAGGTCAATAAATACATATATTGCATTCACTCGTTGGGGGAAGATGCATTCTATTCAGTGCACACTAAGTGTGGGCAATTTTCTAACTCGTTATTGGCACTTTCGTTTCCCGATTCCATCCTGTTAGAAGCAATCTTCTCTATGAAGGAATAGTTTTTTGTTTTGTAAAAACCCCCTTT